>NC_057799.1:177960996-178168426 GCF_018294505.1 Triticum aestivum
AAGCAGCCCCGACCTATCATGTAGATGAGGGCGGTATTGTAACTGTTGGTCTCCGTGCACCAAGGACAAAAGGGGGATTTCGCATGCTAAAGACTAAGGTGGCGGAAATTTTAGAAGGAGGCGGGAGATTTTGCCGCCCGCGGGATCGTTCGTATCCAGTTTCAACTAATTTTGGACCGTGCTAGCGGGAAGGTCATGCTAGACTGTGTACACGGGGCACGCGTCAGCAGTTAATAACTGGTGTGAAGTCCACCCCAGAAAAAAAGACAATAACTCAGGATGATGCGCCGATAACTTGGACGTTCACACGGGCGCGGCCAATCGTACGGGTGTAGTGGCGCGTTCACAAAAAAGGGATCAAACGCTCAGCCTATGTATTTCTCGTGTAAATAGATAATTTAGTGCCATTGGTTATTTACTTTAAACATAATACATTGACGTGTTAGTGTAGAGGCGCACAAAAAGAAATGGATACTGTAGTCAGCTACTTAAAAGTGTTACCTCATATGATTACATAGCCTCCATTTCATAAATTGCGTACCCATTGAATTCATATATGAATATTACATATATTACTTCAAAATAGAAACTTAAATCATCCAAGACTAATGAATTTGAATGCAAGAGTAACAATGGTGCATATACATGATAGCTACATTGGTTGTTTGAAGAAAAATCACTGTAACTTTGGCATGCACAACTGAAAAGGTTTATTTAAATAGAAAAAATGTGATATGTGAGTGTCCAATCTTTATAGCGTTCAATCGATATTGTACCTTTGGCCACGATACGAAGTAGATATTGACTTATGTTCAAGCGATGCACGTCCACGATCGCTAGATAGTGATACGTGAATGAATTGTGCAATCTCTCTCCACGCATACATATCTCATTTCCCTGTGGGCATCGGAATCACACACGCGCACTTCGTGTATTTCTCTCCCTCCGTCCTGGTTAAATTTGTCTTTCTACCCCGTCCTACAAGTCTCTCACACAGAAACACACACGCTCTCTATGTCTAACACGCCCACCCCTTTAATTCCGCCCACCCACAGCCACTAATGTCTCAAAGTATAATAATGTCTCTCACACATATGCTATCTACCTATCCCTTAATATAGCTAGATATGTGTCACACAAACTCCTTCTCCCTACTAGCAAGATGCCCATGCGTTGCACGGAACATCAAGATGCATTTGTATGAGAACTTGTGGGAGAAAAGGATGAACGAGGGAATGCCTTATTTGCAAATGCGGAGAGGGGTGTGGGTATCTTTTTGCAAAATTGCCATAGTTTCCTTCCTGTCCGTCGGATATAAATCGGATGGCCTATATTGCAGGATGGCAGGAACACCATCATCACCAACTCTATTTTTTATAAGCCCCCCACCCACACACCCACACTTCCCAACACCGAAGGAGTAGGGTGACACCTCGATCTTGATACTAATCTATCGACTGGCTTATCTCTCAAACATATACACACACACTACCCGGCACCGAAGGAGTAGGGTGGCACATCGATCTTGATAATAATCTACGTACTCCTCTTTCAAACACACACACACACACACACTCGCTAGTTGTGCCTCTGTGCCTACCGCGCACACTCTCGATACGTCTTTCTCCCCCTCCCCCCCCCCAACAATGACAGCAGAAGGGTGACAACTCGATCTGATCATATTATGTCAATTGGTTTCTCTCTCAAACATTGTGTCTCGGTGCCTCGCTCGGTAGCCCCCTCGATATGTAGACTTCTCGCGCGCGCACAGCTATAGTGACGATGACGCTGAACCCAGTGTGCCTTGTTTTTACCGGCCTCATGTGATAGTTTTCACCCTATTTTCTGTTAATTAACAAGGCAACCTTTTCTTTGTTACTACTAGTGAATCTGAAATCATTCGGGGCAGACATAAAATATATCACTTCAACCCAATTATTGCATCAACTATTTTAAAAGAAATTAGCTAGCTGCCCGTGCGTTGCACAGAACATCAAGATGCATTTGTATGGGTAGTTTATCTTGTGAGAGAAAAGATTGAACGAGGGAAGGCCTTATTTGCGAACGTGGAGAGACGTGTGGGTATATTTTTGCAAAATGTCCATAGTTTCTTTCCTATTCGTTAGATATAAATCCGACGGCCTATATTGCAGGATGGCACGCACACCATCATCACCAACTCTGTTTTCTACTCCCTCCGTCCGAAAATACTTGTCATCAAAATGGATAAAAATAGATGTATCTAAAACTAAAATACGTCTAGATACATTTCCTTTTATCCATTTTGATGACAAGTATTTCCGGACGGAGGGAGTATTTGTCTTTTTAGAGATTTCAACAAGTGACTATGACCGGACCTTACCAACATACTCAAAAAAGTAGTCCATAATTTTGATGTTACCCTCTTTTCTTGGCGGTGCAGTGCCATCTGGATACCTCATAAATAAATCAAGGACAAATCTGACCCCTTCCTGAAAAGACATACGAAGCAAAATGAGTGAATCTACACTCTAAAATATGTCTACATACACATCTGTATGTGGTAGTCCATTTGAAATCTGAAAAAGACAAATATTTAGGAACGAATGGAGTATATATAAGAGTAGACATGGAGATATATCTCCAGCATGGTCTACAACAAAAATGTGCTGGGCTGGTTAGCGCCGGATGCTCGCAACGCGATGACATGAGTTCGAATTCTATCTTTTTACTTTATATTTTATATTATATATTACTCTACTTATTTAATATATACTTCTTTCGCTACTGTACTGACAGTGGAACCCACAGAGTACTTAGAATACAACATTAAGGATGGACTTGTTTCTTTTTAACTTTCTGTACGAAGCTGTAGCCACCCTGCAAGTCACGTGTACACTCTACATGCAATTAACTTTTTATGGAGGGACAATCATATAGGAAATTAACTCAAATGGATTGGATGTCACTCTATTATTTCCAGCATAAAGAGCATCTCCAACGGCAGCCGGCAAATTTCCTCCCGCTTCCTTAAGCGAAGGACGACATCAAACGCCAGCGGCATACATTTTTACAACTCTAACCAACCAGATGAAATTCATGCAAACACGAACTTATTTCATATAAGCATGAAGGATTTCGTATAAAAAAGCTGAATCTTCATATAAACATGATGGATTTCATTACATTTACATGAACTAAGAGGTGCCAATCCGGCTCTCTTGTATAATTAATACTCCCTCCGTCCGGAAATACTTGTCCTAGAAATGGATGTATCTAGACTTATTTTAGTTCTAAATGGCCGCCCGCGGATCCCTTTTTATTCCTCATGTCCGTCAGACACTTGCGGGGTCGACGAAGGTCCTCGGAAGAGACGAAGCAGCAAAGAAACCACCTGAATCCACGGTCGTCGCCTCGGCGGTGGCCTTCATGGGTCCCAAGTGGCGGCGGCCTCCCGTGTTCTACTTCTCCTCGATGATGGCGGCGGACACGGAGAAGCTGGCCACCGACTCGTCGCTCTCCATGCACCCAGCTTTTGTCTCTGCCGGCATGGCGCTGCCGCAGGCACGGGAGGTGCGCCCACAGACACGGGAGGCGCGGCCACCATAGACACTGGTGGCGCGGTACGACGCGGCAGCGACGGCGCCCGTACCAGCCTGCTAGCCGCCGTGCCGGCGTGGAGCAACTCGCCACTCCTCATCGAGCTGAACTGGAGCGGCGAGTTGCTGAACCACGCGCCTGCTTGGGGCGGCAACTGGCTCCGTCGGGCCAAGCGAGGTTGGTGAAGCACCGAGAGGCCTCGCCTGTATCCGGAGGGCTCAGCAGGCCACCCAGCCGGGTAATATGCCGGAGAACGGCTCATCGGAAGCCATCGGAAGAGTGGAGAAAATGGTGAAGGAGGAGATGGGGGAGCGGCGGAGGGGTGCGATTCTTGCCCGCTGTCTGTCTGGCCTCGTGTAAATAGAGGGCAGACGGTAGGAGCTTGGCCGGCGTCTGGCCTCGTTTAAACTGATGGCGGATGGGAGGAGCTCGGCCGGTGTTGCGTTTAATTCCGGCCCGCTCATTAACGGACGTGTGGCAGGAGTAGGATTCTCGGTTCGCATGCGGGTTTAACGGAGGGGTTTAATGGAGGCGTCGGGCGTGCAGCGGGCGGCGCAGTACTATTTAATTTGACAACAGTAATGAGCCATCAAATCACAAAGGCCATCGCCTCTCGTGAAACCGACCGAGCTAGACTGCCCCGCCCTCTAGCCTTTTATAAAATGTATATACTCCAGTTTTGTACAGTAGTAGTATCGATGGATTGCGCCATGGAGCAAAACTTGAAATTAAAAAAAGGTGGTACATCGCCAAATTATGCATATAGTACTATTAAAAAGGCTTGTCACAATAATGGTGTCCAGCACAAGTGCACAACCCACCCCTCAAATAAAACTAAGCGCCCTGGAATTCTTTGACAAAACTAAGCACCCTGAAATTCTTTGACAACTAAACTGCTGGCTATATGATGTTGGCCATATATATTGTACATATATAATGTGAAGAAACGAGTGGTAGTACTATACCAACTAAAAGATGAAATGTAATAAATACTAGTATGTACGTACTGAAGAGTTAAAGTAACAAGAAGAAACATAACATAGTTCTGCTGGGGGCTCAGCAGAACACACCCCTCAAATTAAATTAAGCACACCTGAAATTAAACTTTGCAACTATTCCGGTAGACACTGCATTAGAACCACAATGAGCAATGACACTGCCACCTTACTCGGAGTCCTCGTCCACGTCCTCGACTTCGTCCTTGTCCCTCTTCCTCTTGGCCGATACTTCTTTGCTTGAACCGCACACTTGGCTGTTGCTCTTCATCCAACCCTTGTAGATATTGAAGCAAAGGTAGCCATCCATTGCAGCGTAGTGGATGTGGTCTATATCTAGTACATTCCGCTGCCATGCATGACGATGAAACGTGTATGGAGGTTTCTCCAGTTTACCGTACGAAGGATGAACCATGGCTCCTGCCAGGGTCAGCATTGAAGGCTGACGAGAGGACACCAGCCGATTCTTCTGGAGGTCGAAGGTGTTTCCTACAACGAGGCCTATCCGACGCAGGACTTCTTTGTCGTTACCAAAGTCTACAGTAACGAATTTGACTAGGTTGCTCTCGAGGAAGTCCTTAAAATCATGGCACTCAACGTCGGCATGGCATATGTGGTAGACCAAGCATAAGTCATGCACGCAAACCTGGATCACGGCGGGCTTCTTCCTCTCTTCGTCCTTTAGATCCTTCTCTCGTCCCAGGACTATGGTGTACTCAACATCTAGCGCAGCGGCCCACTCATCATCTGAGTCTTCGAACATGCGTCTGAACCGAGAAAAGCATCCTTTCACCTTCGCGGAAGAACGGGTGTAGATGACGTCGAACTCATCGCCGGTGATGGTTCTAACCTTGTACTCACCACCGATCGGGGAGATTTGGGACGCCATGGATTTGGGAGGAGGGTTAGGATTAGTGGAACTGCCGTAATGTGAATGGACGGGACGACTAGGAGCGAACCGCCGTAGTATTGAAGGACGTGCGGGGACGAGTAGGAGCGAACTGCCAGCGTCCGAACGGCAGGGTAGTGGCTTTCCATTCTCCCATGATACGGGCTTCTGAGAGCCCTTGGATCTGAGATCGAACGGTTGCATGGCGTGATTCTAGACCTATGGGTGAATATCCTATCCTGGAGGGTTATTCTGCAAATTTTCAGCAACTTAGCATGCGACCGTTTGATCTCAGATCCAAGGGCTGCCAGCAGCCCGTATCGTGGTCGCGCCTACCACGACCGTCGCGTCGCTCGTGCGGTCGCGCCCTTGGAGATTTAACACGGTGCGTTAGGCTATCTGATGTTGGCATGTCATACATAGTCATCACTTAGTCACTCATACTACAACAAGGTTTTGGCTATAAGGTTAGCTATAAGTGTATTTTTTACTTCTCTCTATCTCTTTATTCGTACTCCCTCCGTCCCATAATATAAGAATGTTTTTGACACTAGTGTAGTGCCAAAAACGTTCTTATATTATGGGACACAGGGAGTACTAGTATTTATTGCATTGCCAAGGAGTGACCTCTTCCAATGAAATGGTGTTGCTAAGTTTGCTTCATTTAATTAGCTATAGACTCAACATTGTCTTTTCACCTAGGTACACGCGCTTAGCACCGTTTCTTCCTTGGGTCACCAAACTAGTCTCTCTCTTCTTGATTAACTTGCCACATCAGACTTTATGCCTATGTGGCAAGCTTAAGCACCTGTAGGAGCAAGTAAGTACAATAGTGCGCTTTACATGGCATTTTGCATATGTGGAGGAAAGAGTGGCAAGGAAAAGTGGAGAAGTGGGCTCTCATGCAAGAGCCAGCCTCTACTACATGGTGGAGCATTGGGAGAGGCACCTGTATGGAGGTGGTCAGGAATCGGGAGACTCACGCCGGTCGTAGCGCCGCAGTTAAAATGATAATGGCAAGTCAAATCACGGGGCTCCACCTGTCCAGCAGTAACTCGCTGTCAAATCACACAGCCTTACGTTTGCAGCAGCCTACTCCCTCGTCTTCTCGCATCTCTGTCGAACCGACTAGGCGGAACTGCCCCGCCTACCGCGTAGGAAAAGCCCGCGCAGTATACTCCCTCCGTCTAGGTGACCAAGGTGGAGAGGAAAACGAGAGAACTTAATGTTTAGCATTTGCTAAGGTTGGTTGTAATGGTATTAGCCTTAGCAATTTTGATGAGGTGTCATAGAATTAAATGAAGAAAGAGAGAGAGTTGAGTACTATGTGTCATACATGGCAATAAATAAAGTACTACATGATACTAATATATGATACATGGCGCAGGAGTACTAAGTATTATTAATACAGTTTTGCTAGAACTCATCTTGATGAGATATAATTTGGTCTCATTCATCTTTTATAGCCATTGGATGTGATGCTATATAAGATGCGTGTGTGCTGACGTGGGTTGTATTTGTTCTTGTGCAACGAACTGACCACTGCATGTCATGTTTGATAGTCTCAAGTCATTAAAAGCATACAAGCCCCACATCTATTCTTGGTTGATTCCTCTATTTATGTCAAAAAATAAGAAACAACGTGAGAGTTAATGCACCACGCCTATGTGTTTACTATTTGGTTTTCGTAAGATGACTTAATACTCACCTAGACGGAGGGAGTATTCGATTTGACAGCGGGCGGCACAGTTCCCAATACGGCTTTAATGCAGACGAGGGAGGGAGTAGCGGTTCCCGATATGTTGAATGGCCAATGCATCCTCCTTCAAATAATGAATGAGGAAGTAATGGGAGGAGGTCCGGGAAAAGAGGCTGCATGATGTGAATGCAACGCAGTTTGCCCTCATTGCCCTCATATAAAGGCGCCCCTCCATTCCAATGCATCTACCACATCGTACGCACCTAAGAATTTGCCTAAGCACCTACACTAAGCGCAAAAGAGCTCACTCAAGACCCATGGCGGCGATGCGCGTGAGCGGCCAGCGTCTGCGCCAGATGGTCCACGACGCCGGCCTACGGCATGGCGCCGAGGATCGTCTCCAGACGGTGTTGGAGACCGGCTGGTGGATGGCCGCCGTTGACGCCAACTACGACTCTCAGTTGGACCAGATGATCGTTGCCACCAGCAACAAGTTCACCGTCCTCAAGAAGCTCGCGGACGACATCGCCGTACTCCTCCAGCCCGCGCGCCCGGGCTCCTCATTGCCTGCCACCCTAATCGGCCTCCATGGCCGGAACCTCTTTCAAGCACTGGTGGCCCTGCGACTGCCCGCCGACGCCACGAAGAATGTCCACCTGGAGGTCGCGCTCACTACGAGGCGCCTCGCCCTGCAAGAATTCGTTGAACTACACATCCACGTGTACGAGCAAATCGTGTACATAGGTATCTACAAGGCCAGTGAGGACGCTACGACGTTGGCCTTCCTCAACCGGCTGGAAGCCTTGGATGCCTTTGCTGAGAAGCACCTCGACCTCGCCACAAAAGCCGCCGCTCCTTAGCCGCCGGTCGGTTGCCCGGCGCACTAAGTTGAGGAGGAGGAGGTCGTACGTTCGTGGATCCATGTTTCTTCTTGCCTTCTGTAACCACCATTGCGATCGCATCATCGTGGACTTAATTCTTATTGTGTTGTTGCATTCTCGTTCCAGTCAATACCGACATGTGCGATCCCTTTGCTTAATTATATGCATCACTGTAACTAGTACTCCATCCATCAATTTATAAGTTGTGCTTACCTTTTCCATCAACTTCGTGCAACACGCGGGCATCTTGCTAGAAACACTAGAATATGTCTATATAATCCGTATGTGATAGTCCATTTGAAATCTCAAAAAGACAAATATTTAGGTACGGAGGGAGTAATATATTAGGAGTATATCAAAACAATAGTGATTTCTTTCAAGTTTGTGAACAAATACTACTATTCTACTACTTTGGATCCGTCGCAACGCACGGGCACATTGCTAGTAAAAGGAAAAGGCATGCCGCGTTTGCGTCGCACCCCACACGCCCGGGAATCGGGAGTACAACACGGCCCGTCCGGCACGACACATAGCTTAGGGAAGGCGTGTTGCCTAGCATTTTCACTTTCATGTGGGACCGCCGTTGAGCAAACCGACACCCCGCCCGCCGCCGGGTTGGAAAACAGAAACGAGGGGAAGATCTAGCTGTAGCACGGAAGCCAAGAAATTTGATGTCAGACGGGGCTCGTTGATAGAGTAGGAGCATTCCGTACTAGTACTACTCCTACTAGTACCAAGTTTGTACTCCTAATACTATATTACTAGTACTACCACTATACAACTACTAGGTACGTGCACGACACAACATCGTAGGAACGAAAAACGGGAAGATCTTGTTTTGGGTGATTTATCTTTTTTTCAATCAACATAGTATGAATAATATGATGTGGGGGGCACCCATGAAGCTTATGTGGCTTGGTTGCATGGCTACGGAAGGTTAGAGAAAAATAAATAGATAATGTGTTTAGAGTGCACTCCACTAAATAGATATACTTTGGATCCATTGCAACGGACCGACACATCTATATCTATACCCCCTATGTAGTGTGTGAAAAACTTTGAAAGTTGGTCGTTGGATGAAGCCAATCCGATGGTACAAAGATGGCAAATCCGAGCACTACTGGCCGTTGGATCTCATCCACCAGATTCTGCCACATGTATAATCTAGAAGACTCCATGGTTGAACTTAATTCATGACTAACTTTCCACAACTAAGCTTAGGCAAAGTTATTAGTTCTTCAAAATGAGAGCCACAAGTTGGCAAGCCTAAGGGAATCTTGCCACATTTTTTGTGTGTATCTCATGTGGGGCCTTAGTGTGGCTTGCCTAAGGTGTGGCTTGAACCAAACACTCACCTAAGTTAATCAAACTTGCCTAACCTTACATTCCACCAGATTTTGCCACATGTTAGAATCTAGAAAGCTCCACATGTAGAAGCATAATGCACAAACCACCAGAATCTCATGCGTGCAATGCATGTGTACCTTACTAGTACTAGTTGGTAGTAGTAAGAAACAAATTCCAGTTTTGGCACAAGCTCGTACTGCGGGAGCACCACAAGGCCTGCCGCAGGAGTTACATTTCCCTCTCAGGGCCCACGGGACCGAACTTCAGTGGCTTAGTGCCCGGCCTATGAGTCAATGACATGCGGACCTTAAATGTGGCTGGCCCACATGTCATTCTTATGGTGGTGGCGTGGTTCGCGACTCACTCGTTCGAGATGAACCGGCCGGTTGTGGCGTGGCCGTGGCGAGGGTGCCACAGCTGGGCATCGGGGCGTTACGAGGCGTAGATGGCCACACCGGCGGGTACTAACTGTAGTACATAAGTACTCCAGCTGAGGATTGATGACCGGGACGAAATGTGTCACAACCGCTAGATGAAAATTCGATGGTGCGGGAGTACGGATCGGAGCACAGCAGCGGAGCAGGCAAACCACGTCCAATCGGGTGTGTCTGTGGTAGAAAGTTGATGGTTGCCGCAGTTCAGCTAGCCCGCATGTCATGCACACAAAGGCAGAGGAGCGGTGGGGCCGAGAGGGATGAGGGGCACGTCGGGGGGATGAGGATCCCCTGACGCGAACAATCCTACCATTCTGTCACTGACATGTGGGACCCATAAGCATGGGTCCCACCTGTCAGCGAAGGAAAGGCAGGGTAAGGCAGTGATAGCCACGTCAGAGGATCCATGTCCACGTCGGGGGACATCGTGCCGTGGGTTGGAGCGGCGTCGTGGGAATCGCGTGTGGGTGTGGCAGTGGTAGAAACAAGAAACGTGGTGGTCACCGTGGTTCAACTTCCATGGACAAGCTGTAATGTCTGCTGACACATGTATATCAAAACTAGAGTGTTTATATTTCAAGCACGTGAACAAGTATTATTCTACTACTTTGGATCCATTGCAACGCACGGGCCAGCACATTGGTAGTAGTAGTGTCCATCTCTATCTCTAGAGGCCTTCCCTCGTTCATCCTTTTCTCTCACAAGATAAACTACTCATACAAATGCATCTTGATGTTCCGTGGAACGCACGAGGATGTTTCCTTGGGGGTCTCTCCAGCGCGGTGTGGCCGTAGTTGCAAGTTGACGCCCCTTGAGATGCCGACGTTGAGGGGCACTCGGATATCCTCCGATGAGCAGGTAAGATGAGTTTGATCCGTAGTAAATGCATTCTAAAGACTACTTCCATGCCCATTTCCTAATTCTCCCCCTGCCCACTGTTTCACAGGTTAGGCTCGGTGCGAGTGGAGATTGGCTTGCATATGTACGGGAGGGTACCAACATCAATTTGCACAACATTTACAACGGTGACACCGTTCCCGTAGAACCTTTGTCCAACATTCGGATCAGCCATGCAACAGGCCACCGCATGAATTGGTACGATGGAACCACGGTGAGATTGAATAAGATAGCACGAACCTTGCACATGGCGGTCAAAGGCGGACCATGCTGTCTGCGGCCGATTTGTTGCCGTACGAGTAGGAAGACGCTGTGCTCCTTTCTAACCGCATCTTCGCGGTGACAAACCAGGGGACTTATTTTGTATGGGACACATCCTACGATATACTCCCTCTCTCCCAGTTTGTTTGTTTTGAATCTTTTCGTTTTATAAGTTTCAAATTCAAATTTTGAGCTCCCCATCACATGTTGAGATTACAATGTCCATTAAATCGTTGCGTGCATGTATAGTAAAGAAACAAATCTCGATTTTGGCACGAGTTCGTGCTGCGGGAGCACCACAAGCCCTGGCGCAGGAGTTACATTTCCCTCTCAGGGCCGTCGGGACTGAGCTTCAGCGCCTTACTACACCTACCTTTGAGTCAATAACATGTGGACCCGATAGGTGACTGGTCCACATGTAATGCTCCCGTAGGCAGAGGGGCAGTGGGGCCAAGAGGGGTGAGCCGCAGGTCGAGGGACGTGTGGTTTCATGGGTTCGAGCGGCATCGTGGGAATCGCGGGTGGCTGTGGTAGAAACTTGATGCTCGCCGCATTTTAGGTGGCCCACATGTCATGCACACAAAGGCAGAGGGGCGGTGCGGCCGAGAGGGGTGAGGCGCACGTCGGGGGGCGTGGTGCCGTGGGTTGGAGAGGCGTCATGGGAATCGCGAGATGAAACGTGATGGTCGCCGTAGTTGAACTTCCATGGACAAGCTGTCATGTCTACGGACACATGCACTGCATACCGATCACTAGAAGGAGTAGCAGAGAAACCTATATATGCGGATAAATAGTTCCTTATAGTCAAGCGGACCCACGCTACTACTCTGTTCCAAAGACATGCACACCATCGAAATAGTCCATCTATATCAATATACACCGAGAGGGAATATTTTTTTTACAAGAAAGGAAATAGTTCATCATCCATAATGCCCTCCTGCTGGTGCAGCCTTTTCTTCTTCTTCTTCTTCTTCTTCTTCTTCATCTTCTTATTCTTCTTCTTCTTCTTCTTCTTCTGCTTCTTCTTCTTCTTGTTGTTCTCATTCTCTGTGGGAGACGGCTTCGCAACAAGCTCTTTGGACCTTGCAGCTATCTCTAAACTCACACGGGCATCGAGGGCAGCATATTTTATCCGCTCGTACATCAAGGGATAATTCTCCCATCCAGATGACCTTAATGCCACCGTCTCGTCACCCTTCTGAAGATTTGTACCGAGCACAAAATTTGCTACATCGAATATGGATGGTGTCTGTTTATCACAATCTTCTACAGGAATTTTGATTCTGGTTTGTAGGTCAGTGATGCTTTTCAAATCAAGGTTGTACGACTCCAGCTTCTGTTTGTCCCCTTCGATGGCTGCCCCACAGAAGCATACGTCCTCCCGAGACAAGAAATCGTGAAGCTCACCTGGTATGGAGGGCGAGTGTATGATGTGGTACACCAAAACATCATCTTCGAGGCACAGCTGAAGGACGGCGGCGCGCTGTATCTTCCCAGGGGCACGCTCCGTGTACTCTGCATCGAGACCGATGACCCTTGTCTCTACCTTTTCGAGGGAGTTGGATACATTGTTGATCCACTGCCGAACAACCCTTGGGTGGATGGTGACGGTGGCAACTATGCGCATTGAGCCTTCGACGAGGACATGTTGGACGCTAAAAACCTGCATCTCGATCTCTTTCGCCAATTGGAACCGCTGGAACGGAGGGCTATGGTTTGGAGAATTAGGATTAGATGGCTAGTCTAACTGAACTAGTAGATGATTATTTAAAGAGGTTAAAACAATGTGAACGCAGTGGGGTTTGGATGCAAATGAAGACGAAGGGGAGGTGAGGAAGCCGAGGAGAATCGGTTCCCGATGGAGAAGTAAATGGGAGAAGTGGCGTGCAGGCAGTTGATTAGACAGCTAGGTAGACTAAACAAAAAGGCTATGCGGGTAGACTGATGAGTCATACCTGTTCGTGTACGTGCCCATCCTTCCTGATAGGTGGGACCTATGCAAACAGTTAAAAAAATGTGTCGTAGTTTTTTTTGAGCGCGTGAGTGGGAGACACAACATTCTGTGGTTAAGGAATACTCCCTCCATTTAGGTGAGTATAAGTCACCTCATGAAAATCAGGTTTTCCCAAAACCTTTAGGCGTGGAGCATTAACTTCCTGCTCGATCCCCTCCCAGCCTCATTAGCCAGCGTTCTCTTCCTCTGCTGCCGCGTTCTACCTTTCCATTTTTCCTCTTCTCAAGTGTGGAACGATCTGCATGCCGTCCTTGATGCACCAGAATGACCACTGCATGCATCGCGGCAGGGCGTTGATTGGGCATGCACGAGAATTTGGTTCTGCTCGCAATATGGATGATACCTGAACGATGAAGTGAACATGCATGCTAGCACGGGAGACCTATTTCCGCTATACAATACTGGAGTACTCATGTTCCTACTACTAGTAGTAGTAGTACAACTGTTGTACACTTGATGGTCAAAATACTATTCATCCGATCCTCATAGTGAAGTGACAACACCCTGCGCCTGACACTAGTCCAGGCGGCGTGTTCGGGTTACCAAAGTCAGCCTCACCCTGTGCACTGTGCAGTCTGTCACCGCCGCTGTACAGCACATTGGCGCCTCGCCTCGTCTCCCTCTCCGCTCCCATAGCACCACTCCATCTCCATCTCCTTCTCCTTCTCCGTCTCCGTCTCCATCTCATTGTGCCCCCGTGTACCGTCGCCTCACTCGCCTCCCCCAGTACCACTATTCCCTCGCTAGCCGCTCCAGCACTGACAACCTTTTCCCCCGTAAATCAAGCCCCCTTCCAAACTCCACCATGGCCGAACGCGAACTGCGCAGCATCCATATGAGCCGCGATTGGAGCAATCTCCCCAGTGACATCCTCGACCTCTGTTGTTCGTGTATGGATATGTTGAGCGCCCTGCGGCTGGCTGCATGCTCGAGGGACATGCACACGGCCATCATCGAAGCGAGGCCTAAGCTTTTCAAGACACCCTGCTTGCTGCTATCTGGTCTTGCGAGATTGGCTCACCATGATACGGAGGCGTGCATGATGCCCCTCGACTTCAATCCGATCTCCATTAGCCGAAACTTCTTTGCAGGTATGTAGTGGGTCGCCGTACATCATTTCCCTCGACATCGATCCGATCACCATCGCCCGAAACTTCTTGGCAGGTATGTACTGGGTCGGCATGAACTCCCACTGGATGGCTGCCTTCAGAGAAGACTGTAAAAAGTTGGTGCTCGTGAACTTCCAGACCTCCCATGAGATTATCCTTCCTCCGTTGGATTATATAGAGTATTACCATCGCGGTCCAAGTCATCTAGATTACTATGTCAGTTGGACGGACCTTGTTTTGCAGAAGATTGTAATCTGCCAAGTGCCCACACGACATGCGAATTACGCAGACTTCAAGCTAATTGCCTTGTTCGACCGCGGACTCGCCTATCTTTACGCTGGTGCCTTCTTTAGCTGGAGACAACTCGGCTCGCAGTGGATCATCGTCAAAGCTGATACACACTTCTGTGATGCTATTGAACACAACGGCATCATCTACGCGATCGACAAAGCAGATGGCACCACGTATTGCTGGGACGGCGCGTGTAAGTTGTTTTCGTCTCATGTTAATGATGACGCCATGACACTGTTTGAACTTTTTGTGATGATTGGCATATCCCTGTTTGAGGAGAATTTGAGTAGAACTATGGCAATGTATTAGAGACGCCGTAAATCAGCTATATTTGGAATGAGTTAATTCATGCGATTGTGACCTTGTCATTACAGCCAATTTGTACCCTGAATAATCAAACGGTTAGGAATATATGGATATTATCCTTATTTTCCAGTAATCTATATACTACTACTACTAAATATGAGTGTGTATCAATGGCCATGTTAGTTTCCTCATTTTCATGATGTAGAAACATGCACCACACTGTTGGTTTCATCTAACAATACATTAGGGATGTAAATGTGCATATGGAGAACTCTATATTTGGAAGTAGTGAAATCCTGCAATGCTTACCATGTGTACATACCTATATTCGCCCTTCATTAATCAATGGCTAGAATAATATCCTCACAAAAAATTTTCCCACAGAACACGAGTATATAACAATGCATGGTCTGTTAGTTACCTTGAAGAATTTGTTTGTGAGGACAGAACATGATTACTCCCTCCGTTCCCAAATATTTGTCTTTCTTGAGATTTTAACAAGTGACTACATACAGAGCAAAATGAGTGAATCTACACTCTAAAATATGTCTACATACATCCGTATGTTGTGTCTATTTGAAATGCCTAGAAAGACAAATATTTGGGAACGGAGGGAGTACACAACATGCCTGACATGGTAGTTTCCTGTGAAGAATCGATTGTGAGATAACATGAGTATAACCATGCATGGCACTTCTATATTTTCGAACCCAGTATACATTTCCCTGTATTTTCCTCCCAGTTCCAACAGGGACATATCAATGTTGTTTCTTGCATTATCCTACTCATACTCTGAACAATGCTGATCTTACATTAACAATGCATGTCCTTTTTAATATGATGCAGTGTCCCTACAGTTACTGCCCTTTGTAATCACCACCTTTGCCAAAAACAGGGAAGCACAACTGGTTCCTCGCTCGATCAGACGACGGCAAAAGACTGATGATCATTCGGACACATGAGCTGGAAAAGTTATATTGCAAAAACCCCACTGTATACAAGCACCGTGTAATACGTGAGTATCCATACAGTGGCTGTTACGTCTATGAGCAGGATACCAGCTTGTTGGGGCCTTTAGGATTTTTTAGTTGGAGGCGGGAAAACAGCCTTGGTTCACACTCTCTATTTCTCGGACTCAATTATCCGATTAACCAGGAGATCACCGTTGGCAAGGATCTTGATGGCAGAGAGGCTCTGTTTGCTATGGAAAACTGTGTCTACACGCCGAGCCCTAGGAGTTCGGGAGCAAACTCCCCTGATTGTCAACGATACAGCCTGCAGCCAAAAGAAGGTGAGAATGACAAGTACTGGTGTCTCCGGATCACTGGTCGCTGAAGCGGGGCTGCAAATTATGATGGTGTTGGATCATCTCTTCGAATGACTTTGTTGTCTTTGCTGCTGGTTCTGGATGGGTATTCCTTGTCATTTGGTCATCCTCGTCTATGTCACTCTTACTATGTAATAGTTGCTTCTGTTTAGAATGTCATTCTCGTCTGGATCATGAGAGTCTGAGCGCTGCAGATGGGTGCGTTTTGGTGGTGTAGCAAGACTTCTTATGAACTATCATGTCTTGCTGTTTATGTCAGTAGTAGTCACTAGTCAGTGTTTGAATGTTGTATATATCGTTGTTTCGAACTGTTTATTGTCTCGAACTACTGGTGGGCTAAATGAGGGCATCACCATTCTCCAGTGTTCAGAGTATATCTCCTTTTTTCAAGTTATATAATTTGAGCTCAGTGTCTTTTCGATGATGTACACTTGTTTGGGCCAGTGAGGTGTCGTTGAATATGGGCCGAGTAGTAACGCAATGCCAAACAGGTCAATTATGACTCTCAGGCCGGGCTCTCAAAAGATCCTAAAAAAAGAAGGTCGGGCTCTCCAAAAAAGAAAGAATAAGGACTCTTAGGCCGACATGTGGGCGCCACCGATGATATCGTGCGCTTGTGCGCCGAGAGCATATTGGCGCGTGCTCGAAATTCATGCTACCTTTTCATCCCCAGTCTCCCGCCCCTCCCCCACCTCTGGAATCTCGATTCCTACTCCAGTTCCCCCAAATCCCCCTCCTGTACTCCCTGTACTCAAGCGCACTATCATGTCGCCGGTCAATGCGGATCTCCGAGCTGGAGATCCTGAGGTCCGTCCTGCCTTTGGTCGCTGTGTGCTGTTGCTCAACAGTGGCATGGCGGCGCTTGACAACCAGTTTGCCGGCAAAGTGCTGATGGTAACCATCAATGGCGACCGGCCTCCCGTCTCGCCGGACGACCTTGTCAAAGCTCTTGGCATTGTGCACAGCATCCAAATAAGTGGCGAGCTTATCAACGACCTTGGAGGTGAGCTCGTAAGTATGTTTGTTCCTCCAGACAGCTGGGCTCTGACGGTTATGGCATGGATAAAGAAGCCGTCCACCATATCGAAGGTGATTGGTGTTGAATACCGGTGCAGGAACCGGGGTTGTACTATTCATCGCCACCAAGGCCGCCGCGGACCACGTTAGGGATGTACCTGTATCGAGTATTCGTGCATGTCGAAGAAGTGGTCAATCCATCAATCGAAGTCCTGCCGCCGCCGCTGGTGCCAGGGTCCGTCGACGACGTCCATTACAGGAGTCAGCGTCAGACTTTCCCCGTGTTGCTCGGAACGATGGATGGCACAGGGCCTACTCCATCACGCGGCGGAGGCCACTGCTTCTTTGGGAGAAGAGGCAGGGTTGGCTGCCTGGATGTGCTCTAATTTGAGGTAACAACTGAATCTTGTCAGATACTAGTTAAATCCGAGCTATGGGTGTGAAGCACTGATATGCCAGTACATTTGATTGTGACCTGTTCTAATTTTGTACCTGAACTTTTTTTAGAAAGGGTTGTACGTCAACTTAATGTGCTAGCAGAACTTATTGTGTTGTCTGTCTGTTTTCTTTGCACAACATTCAAGATATTTCCCCGTCATTGATAAAGGCGATGAACCGTTATGTACGACTTCGTTGGTTTCAACATAGCCCTTCCCGTAGCGGTCCACTGCTTCCATCCTGATTGTGCCGCCTGCGTGAAATTTTTGTATGCAAGTTCAGTGTGCTATGATGTTCTATATGATTGTGTCAACTATATAAGTTTTTACTGAGCATCAGCAATGCATATGGCTGAAGGATGTATTTACGAGCATCGACCGATGGGTCTCTCTCTCTCTCACACACACACGCGCGCACACACGCGCGCACGCACAAGTGGGACCCGTTGAATTATTTATTTGCTCCTGACAGCTTTTAATTAGGTTCCACTATAATCTAACTTTTTTCTTAAGTTATTAATTGAGCTCAGTGACTTCAAAAAGTTGTACAGAAGCCTTGTTTGGGCCTTTCCGGCGTCGCTGAATGTGGGCTGAGTAACCATGTTAGGATGTACTGTACTACACAGGCCTTTTTTTCAACATCAGCAATGCAACTAGGCCGACAGGTGTACACAATATCCGGGTCAACTTGTTATTCTCCGCCCCGCTAGGCTGCAAACTTTCTTAGGAGGTATGCATTAGGCTTAACAAGAAAATGGACTTTAAGAAATAATAAATGGGATGTAATTATAATAACTCGACAGTTACTATGCACCAAACACGTAATTAGTTTGAAAAATATATTATTTTTGGAATTTGAAAATTTTAATTTCATTACTTGTTGCGCGCGCAATATTTCGTTGGATTTTAACGTAATACAACTTTATTTTGAAATTATATTTAACCTGACTAGAAATTTCGGATAAAAATATTTAGGATCCCATCAAAATGTGGGAATTTTTTTTTGAATTCTGTTTTGAGCGGTTGTTTGAAATTATTAATCATTGTCCTAGCTAGAAATTGGGCTGTACTTTTAACAAACTGTAAATGGGCTGTAGTAAATTCCATTAGAATTAAAAAATGGGATGTACATTCTTACAAATCGCAAATGGACTATATGTTCTCTGCCAAATCCGAGCTGTGGGCCTACTAAGTTGATGCTTACCAAGGGCTTTGTCAACTTAGTCAATATAAACGATTCTAGCTGCAGTGATCGTACGATGTCTATCCAACGGCCGTAGTGCTTCTTCAACCTCTGGTCTTCTGGCTCCAGCCGCCCAAAGCAGCGCCGGTCGTGTCGCGTGCTCCTGCCTCCCGTGGCCGGCTGTGATGCCGCGGAGGCCTCACCGCCCCGTACTACTCCCACCGTTGGCCAGGCCATCCCTCTACTCACCCACACCCCCTGTTATTCTGCGGCGACGGCAGCCTCACACCGCAGCCGAACCAGTGAACCCTCGTACTCCTCTCCGCGCGGGCTTCCACTGCTGCGTCTTCCCCGGCTCCGCGTCGTCCCCTTCCTAGGCCTCGCCGTCGTCCAGACCACCGCCCTGGTGCTCTCGGCGCGGCGTGGTCAACGTGGTCAATGACCGACTTCCATCGGAAGAGTACTGTACGTGGAGAGGCTGACAGCTGGGTGCAGGCGGCCGCAAGGAAGTGCCTCCTTATTATGCGCAAAATAATTATTCCTCCACCTGACAGCAGGGACCCACCGGATGGGCCACCTTATTTCACAAAAAAAAACGTTTCCCCCCGACTGCTGGGATCCACCGGACGGGCCAGCGTATTTCGCGAAAAAAAACATTCCCCCCGCTGTCAGCTCGGACCCACCGGAAGTGCCTCCTTATTACGCACAAAAAAATGAATACTCCCCCTCCTAGCTGGGACCCACCATGGTGGGAGGCTGACTTGTGGGCCTACTAAGTTGACTGGGACGGGGGCCTTTGTCAACTTTAGTCAATATGAATGATTCTAGCTCCAATGACCGTACGATGTCCATCCAACGGCTGTAGTGCTTCTTCAACCTCTGGTCTTCTTGCTCCAGCCGCCCAAAGCAGCGCCGGTCGTGCCGCATGCTCCTGCCTCCCGTGGCCGGCTGTGCTACCGCGGAGGCCTCATCGCCCCCTACTATTTCCACCGCTGGCCAGGCCCTGCGGCGACGGCAGCCTCACACCGCAGCCGAACCAGTGAACCCTCGTACTCCTCTCCGCGCGGGCTTCCACTGCCGCGTCTTCCCCGGCTCCCCGTCGTCCCCTTCCTAGGCCTCGCCGTCGTGCACCGCCCTGGTGCTCTTGGCGCGGCGTGGTCAACGTGGTCAAGGAACGACTTCCATCGGACGTGGACTGTACGTGGAGAGGCTAACAGCTGGGTCCACGACCATAGCAAGGAAGTGCCTCCTTATTACGCGGAAAATAATGATTCATCCACCTGACAGCGGGGACCCACCGGACGGGCCACCATATTTTGTGAAAAAAATGTTTCCCCCTGACTGCGGGGACCCACCAGCTACATCTTCGCACGCAAGGAAGTGCGTCCGGGCAAAAAAAATGATTCGCCCCCCTGACTGCTGGGACCCACCAGCTACATCTTCGCAGGCAAGGAAGTGCCTGACAGTCGGGACCCACCTGGTCGAAGCATACGTAGCATTGTCATTCTGGTCGCGAACGTGTACGTACATACTGGTCGATGTAGAGGCGTGCACGTGTCGTAGTAGAGGCGCGCACGTAGCATGTACACATACGTACATCGGCCAGTGTGTAAGAAAGAAAATACGGCCACGTACATACATACGGGTAGGGTCTCTAACACCTACTCGCGCATACGTACGGCCAGGGCTCGTGTACATGGATGGGTCGGAACAGAGAAACAGTGTCGTCGTCGTGTTCATGAGGAGCCAACCGGCTGGGTGGGAACGGAATGCGTCGTCGTGTTCATCGGGAGGGCTTGGACGGAACAGCCGATGGAAACGAGGCCTGGCGTATCGCAGAACGGAGGAAACGGCCTTGTGTTCGACCGGCCATGTTTGAAACGGGATCCTGTTCATCGGGAGGGGTCTGGCGTACCGCAAAACGGAGGAAACAGACCTCCTACGGTCGAAACGGGGGTCCTGTTGATCAGGAAGGGTGTGGCATACCGCAAAACGGAGGAAACAGACTTGTGTTGGAGCGCTACGGTCGAAACGGGGGTCCAGTTCATCGGGAGGGGTGTGGCGTACCGCAAAACGGGAATCCACGGGACACTGTTCATCTCCACCGTCGACCCCCTCCAGCCTCCACGGGCTACTGTTCATCCACCGTCGACCTCCTCTAGCCTCCACCTGCGACTGTTCATCCACGGGCTCCTGTTCATCCAGCCTCCACCACGCGCTACTCCACCGGCTACTGTTCAACCAGCCCTCTCCACGGGCTCCTGTTCAACCACCCCTCCACGGGCTACTGTTCATCCAGCCCTCCACCATCTACTGTTCATTCTGCCCTCCACGGGGTGGTCCTGTTCATCCTGCCCTCCACAGGGTCCTGTTCATCCAGCCCCAACCGGCTTTATCGATCGGGGTCCTGTTCATCCAGAGGCAACACCACGGGGTCCTGTTCATCCACCCCACCGGGAACTGTTCATCCAAACCCCCCAGCAACGCTCACTGTTCATCCAGAGGCAGCATCGATCGGCTTCAGTTAGCAGCAGTAGCGAAGGAATCGCTCGATCGGGTTCAGTTAACAGCCATCGATCGATCGCTCGGGTTCAGTAACGCGTAGCCTGCAGTGCAATCGCTCGGGTTCAGTTAGAGCCCAACGCCTCGCTCGGGTTCAGTTAGAGCCAACGCCTCGCACACACGTGCGTATGTGTATGAGAGAAACGCGCATCGCTCGGCCCCCGACCTCCCACCGTAACCGGGAACTCCCCGAAATTTTCCTCGCCCTCGCTTCTACCACGGTTTTTTGGTCATGGACGACCCAAAGAATGTCATGCAGCTGCGTCTCCGGCCCGCCCAGGACGAAAAGCCCATTTTGTGTCATCATTTTTTGTCATAGAAGTAGGAGCCCACCACATCTATGATGATACCGGGTTTTGTCACAATTATCGTCATAGAAGTGTCATATGTATGACAGAAAAAAATTTCGTTCGGCCCAAAATGTCACGGATGTGTCTTTTTTTTGTAGTGATATAGGCATCACGTCCGAGACAAGTAGACCGACTCCTACCTGCATCTACTACTATTACTCCACACATCGACCGCTATCAAGCATGCATCTAGAGTATTAAGTTCATAAGAACAGAGTAACGCTTTAAGCAAGATGACATGATGTAGAGGGATAAACTCATGCAATATGATATAAACCCCATCTTGTTATCCTCGATGGCAACAATACAATACGTGCCTTGCTGCCCCTACTGTCACTGGGAAAGGACACCGCAAGATTGAACCCAAAGCTAAGCACTTCTCCTATTGCAAGAAATATCAATCTAGTAGGCCAAACCAAACTGATAATTCGAAGAGACTTGCAAAGATAACCAATCATACATAAAAGAATTCAGAGAAGATTCAAATATTCTTCATAGATAAACTTGATCATAAACCCACAATTCATCGATCTCAACAAACACACCACAAAAGAAGATTACATCGAATAGATATCCACAAGAGAGGGGGAGAACTTTGTATTGAGATCCAAAAAGAGAGAAGAAGCCATCTAGCTAATAACTATGGACCCGAAGGTCTGAGGTAAACTACTCACACATCATCGGAGAGGCTATGGTGTTGATGTAGAAGCCCTCCATGATCGATGCCCCCTCCGGTGGAGCTCCCGAAAAGGCCCCAAGATGGGATCTCACGGGTACAGAAGGTTGCGGCGGTGGAATTAGGTTTTTGGCTCCGTATCAGGTAGTTTGGGGGTACGTAGGTATATATAGGAGGAAGAAGTACGTCGGTGGAGCAACGTGGGCCCCATGAGGGTGGAGGGCACGCCCAGGGGGGGTAGGCGCGCCCCCTACCTCGTGCCTTCCTGGTTGATGTCATGACGTAGGGTCCAAGTCCTCTGGATCACGTTCGTTCGGAAAAATCACGTTCCCGAAGGTTTCATTCCGTTTGGACTCCGTTTGATATTCTTTTTCTGCGAAACTCTGAAATAGGCAAAAAATAGCAATTCTGGGCTGGGCCTCCGGTTAATAGGTTAGTCCCAAAAATAATATAAAAGTGTATAATAAAGCCTGATAATGTCCAAAACAGGATATAATATAGCATGGAACAATAAAAAATTGTAGATACATTGGAGACGTATCAGTAGGCAATCGCACTGACGAATTCCTAACTCCTCAGTCAGAACAAATTCCTGAGAGAACATAAGATCTTCGTGTCTGTCACTGAAGAAATTGACTGAACTGTATGAGATTTCCAATGGCTTCACTCGAAAGGATTGGTAAGTATAGGATTTTGAGATGAGAATCACTTGGAAACTTTTCCTTAGTTTACCTCGACCCCCTTTAACAGTACAGTGTTTCCTATGACTCAAGAAAGAGAAAATGAAACTATGAAAACAAAAGTCTTCACACTTCATAATCCTCGCATGAATATCAAGTCTTCATGGTCACACCAATTTCTTCACTTTCAAAGTCTTCAAGAAAACCAACATCTTCAGCTGAAGACATTCATTTGTAGGGGTCGACTTTCATCATAAATATCAAACTCCTCATAGACTTATAGACCTGTGTACACTCACAAAAACATTAGTCCCTTAACCTATAAGTCTTCAATACACCAAAATCACTAAGGGGCGCCTGATGCACTTACAAGAAGGAAGGAGGGGAAGGGAGAACGGAAAGGGGAGGATTCGGCCTCCCCCTTCCCTTCTCTTCCCCCCTCTCTTTCCTTCCCCCTCTGACAATTATGGAAGGGGGGAGGCCGACTTGTGGGAGGCGCCCAAGTAGGATTACTCCTACTTGGGGCGCCCCTTGGATCCCCCCTCCCCCTCCCACCTATATATATGTGGGGAGGGAGCACCTAGAACACACAAAAAACATTGTTAGCCGTGTGCGGTGCCCCCCTACACAGTTTACTCCTCTGGTCATATTTAAGTAGTGCTTAGGCGAAGCCCTGCGCGGATCACTTCACCATCACCGTCATCACGCCGTCGTGCTGACGGAACTCTCCCTCGACACTTTGCTGGATCAAGAGTTCGAGGGATGTCATCAAGCTGAACGTCTGCAGAACTCGGAGGTGCCGTACGTTCGGCGCTTGATCGGTCGGAACAAGAAGAAGTTCGACTACATCAACCGCGTTGTGAAACGTTCCGCTTTCGGTCTATGAGGGTACGTGGACACACTCTCCCCCTCTCGTTGCTATGCATCTCCTAGATAGATCTTGCGCGAGCGTAGGAATTTTTTTGAAATTGCATGCTACGTTCCCCAACACTTGATGATGACGTTGAATTGAGTGTGAACAAAGGTGAAAAAGCATTGGAGAACGGTGGAGGTGTCGGATTCGCTGCGTAGGGGAAATTTCTGTGAAGAATGAGTAAAATCATCCAACACAACAAGATAATACTGAAACTGGAGAAGCTCACTATGGGTGATGTCCACAAATCGCAATGTATTAAATCAAAAGGAGCATATGTCTTGCTAAAAGAGGAAGGAAATGGAAGATGTGGTTGACGACCAAGTTGCATGCACTGCACGGTGAGTGGGGAGCCTTATTACAATTGCTAAGAAAGTATTTAGAGATGGTAGAGAGGGTTTGAGCGCCAGGGCGCCCAAGGTGACGATGCCACAACTCTGAGGTAGTGGTGGTGAGGAGAGCAGACGCCTGAGCCGCCACATTATTGCCGACGAAGGGATAGAGATCACCGTGGCTAACAGAGATCATGAGGACTCTTCGAGTGCGAAGATCCTTCACAAGAAAACCACAAGGGTAAAATTCAGTTGTGCATGAGTTATCCTTAGTGTCGTGGAATTGTCACGGCAGATGTCCTCGAGCTAGGACTTAGTTGTGGAGCCATCGCAACCAGGAAGCTTGAAGGGGTTATGCGGGACAAGGAACACGAGGGTTTATACTGGTTCGGCCCCTTACGGTGAAGGTAAAAGCCTACGTCCAGTTTGAGGTGATATTGATTAGGGTTACGATCGCCAGGGAGCTAAACAGCTATGCCCGGCTCTCGATGAGGATGTTGTCGCCCTTGAACCGCCGCCGGGTCGTCCCTTTATATAGGGAGGCTGACGCCCAGCAGCCCTTAGAATCCCGGCCGGCTCATAAGAACGTCCGGCTCGGACTCTAAACTATACTTGCCTTACACTACAAGTCTACTATAATAATGATTGTAACTACAGGCCCTAGGCCATATCCGGGTCTCAGCCCATCTCTGGCCCATCGTCTTGAAACATAGCTCCGGGCTTCTGGCAATGACCATCCGAAGAGTAACCCGGCCCCTCCTGGCGGGTGACTCTAAGGTCTATATCCTCAACATTAGGCCCCAGATTGACTTGAGCCGGCTCGTGTCAATCTTCAACTCTGCCGACAGAGAAAATCTCCGGCTTACCATTCATGTGAAGGCCATAACCCGGAGTGACGTCATCCTCTGGACTCCGGATAATCCGCCGTGACGTCATCCTTCATTAAATCCGTTTTTTACTCCGCCAGATTCGCAACGGATCTTTGCTTTTACTGTCTTTCCGAAAATCGAGGCGTCGTGAGGGGGAGATAACCACGCCGTGGTCTCCTTGAATCTCGCGCCCACTTAAATGACTTCGCCTTATAAATAGGCCAGCCCAACGTGCTCTTCTCACGCTCCCTTTCTTCCTCCTCGCGCCGTCGCTCCTCTGCCCGAGCTCGTGCTCCGCCGCCGTCGTCTCGCCTCCGACCTTCGTCAACCTTGGCCGCTGCATCACCCTGACCCGGACCAGACAAACGGCGGCGACTCCCGCACCTCTTCAGCTCCGGTAAGTTCTCACCACCCCGTAGAGTAGATCTACAGTAGGGTTCCTCCAGTTCTTCATAGTTCGTTGCGGCCTGCGGTAGTTTTGTTTTTTACCACCCTTCTCTCGATCTTAACTCTGCGTAGAACCACTGCGGTAGATGTTTGAGATCCATTTCACCTGCAAGAAGCCCTCCTTTTACTGCATAAGAACCGTGTTCAACCTCAAGAACTTCTCCTGCCTCTGTTTTTTAGGTCTAGAAAATTTTCATTTTACCCGACCATTTTGATCCAAAAAAGTTACCGCAATATGTAAAACCTGTTTTACCACACTTAGTAAAAACTGCAGCCCTTGAATCTTGGCAGCTTATATCTCCGGTTTAAAGAAAACATGCGCCATAGAACTTTTCCGGTTTGTAGAATCCTCCGGCTTAACTCTGGTAAAACCGTAGATAACCAAATTACTTTGAATTCCCCTGCGGCTTAAATAACCCACCGTATCTGAATATATATCATTAGTCCCCTTCATAAGCCGCCATCTTAATTTGAATGATAATCTCCGGCTTACAATTAACCCGGACACTTTTCTCTTTATCATAGACCACCAACCTTCACCATGCCTCCCAAGGCTCCCATCACTTGCAACTGGATGAGATCCAACGTCACTGACGAGACCCTGGCCAACTTCGTTAAGTCCGGATATCTGCCCAAGAAGGAAGTGATGTCCTACCGTGCCCCTGATCCGTCAGAAGAAAGACCACAGCCGAGGGACGGGGAGATAGTGATCTTTGCGGACCATATGAGCCGGGGCTTCGCACCGCCCGGCTCAAAATTCTTCCGGGACGTGCTCAACTTCTTTGACCCTCGGCCTCAGGATATAGGACCCAACTCCGTATCCAACATCTGCAACTTCCAAGTCTTTTGTGAAGTGTATCTTGGAGAAGAGCCGAGTCTGCTGCTCTTCAGAGAGCTGTTTTATTTAAACCGCCAAAATGAGTGTGCCAACGGGCCAAGTCTGGAATTAGGCGGCATCTCCATCCAGCGGCGTAGGGACTGTCTGTTCCCTTACGGAGAGCCGCCGAGCCACCCTAAGGACTGGAATATGACTTGGTTCTACTGCCAAGATACGTCCCCGGCTGATGAGAACCCGCTGCCCGGCTTTCGCCCAACGCGCCTAGAGCCGACTCATCCGCTATCCGACAAACTGACTGCCGCGGAACGCCAGCCTCTGCTTCCAACGATCAATAAGATCAAGGCCCTGCTAGGCAACGGTCTGAACGGAATTGACCTGGTCCGGGTCTGGATCTCATGGCGGGTGATCCCATTGAGCTGCCGCCCCGGCTTAATGTGTGAGTACACCGGGCGAAAGGATGACCCGCAAAGGCACAGCCGCAATGATCTTCCAGAAGACGTTGCAGAGGAAGAGACCAAGGCTCTTCTAAACGAGAGCTTGGTAGACTGCAGAAGAACCGGGCTAGCCCCCTTCTGCAAGACCAATCCAGCCCCAGCGGTAAGCCGCTGACTTTAACCTTTATCTTCGTCTGCATATAACCTTCAACTGAACCGTTTTAAGAATCAATCATTGTATCTCTCAGGCTGATGATAAATTCTGGCGGGTCAAATATGACCATGAGGCGGCCAAGAAAGCCCGGAAAGCAAAGAAAGCCGCCAAGAAAGCCGCCCCTCGCAAAAAGGGAAGCAGACCCACTGCTTCGGAGCTACTGCAATTAAGCGACAGCTCCGAGTTAGAGGTAATCCTTAAACCTTTAAAGTCTTGCCATATTTGTTGTTTGTTGCTGTCCACCTTATCAACATTTGCTCATTGACAGGATGACACCGACGCCAGTAACCCGGTGGTTGAAGAGGTAATGTCACTTTCCTCCGACTCGGAGCCTTTGCCACAGCTGAAAGTCCGAAGAGTAACCCAGAAAGTAAGCTTTTCACATCCATTAGCTCATCAAGACCCTCAATTTCTTTTGAAGCAGCAGGTTCACGAAAATCGGCGTCACACCCGGGCCCGCAAAGACACCGACCTCTCCGCCGGGTTACCCGACGCAACCAGGAAGCGTCGCACTGAGGTTTTTTCTCACCTGTACCCCTTTCATCCGTTGGCGGGTGTTATCCGTCAGCCACTCAACTCTTCTGACTCCAATTATCAGGAGACCTCCCCCTCTTCGGGTGACTCCATGCAGTCAAGTATGCCGGCCTTCAAGACTGCACCCGGGTAATAACAATCTCCTTACATTATCTGTCTGTACTTATTCTTTGTATGCCTAACACTTCTGCCTTTTCAGTGCCCAGGCAAAGCTCACCAAAAGAGCAAAGAAGACCAGGTCAGCCGGAGTGCCAGACTTGCCTGAGCCGGAGGCGACGGCTCAAGAGCCGCCAGCTGCCTCCGCCCCCGAGGCCACCATTCCCATGGACACGGCGCCTGAAGCCCCTGCCCCGACTACCAAGACAACGACCGAAGCGTCGGTTAACCCGGAGGCCTCCGGCTCAGCCCCACCAGCTGACGACCCGGACGGAGTATGTTGAGCCGGGGAGACCGACCGTGCTGGCCAAATGCTCCGCGAAGGGGGAGTTGCTGCAGCCCCACCGGGTGAATCTGGACCTCTCCAGCTACACCGACTTGAGCATTGGAGAGCTCGTCTCTGGCTACATCAGCCAAGTTCACAAGAGCCGGGACGCCGAGATCGCCATGGTCAACCAGATCCAACAAAAATCTGAGGTATCCTTCTGCTGTCTTCTTACTTTCTGCATAGTGACCCTTGTCATGCTAGCCCCCAAGTCGACGACTTATACTTGAATATGTTGTAGACTTAGGTCCCGGCTTATTCAACTGAGCCGGCAGTACATAGATAGATACGTTCAATATGCATTAGCCCCCAAGTGCCAAGTATCTTTGCTTGGAAAGTGCTTGGGACTTATAAAATGACTGTTAATAACCCGGAAATATATGCAGGCTGTTGGCAAGAAATTAGAGTCGGACCTTGCGGATCTCAAGAGCCGGCTGAAGAAACAGGAGATGGAGACCCGGAAGGCAAACGCCAAGTTTGTCTCCAGCATCGCCGCTCAAGAGAAGCTGAAGACCGAATTTGATGCTGAGCGGAAGGCCTGGGCTGAGGAAAAGGCCGCACTGGTGACCCGGGCGGAACAGGCGGAGAAGGCGCTCTCTGAAAAAACCGCCGAGCTCTCCGGCCTAAAGCGCCAGGTTTCCCAAATGGTAGCCGCCATCTTCGGTAAGTCGCCTCACCGGCTTTCATCCATGTTAGAATGTTTACATCTCCTGATTCATCCTTGTCACCGGCTTATCTGATGTTGTTAAACAGGTCCCAGAAGCGCCAACCTTAACCAGAGCGTGGTCACCAAGTTAAAGGCCGTGTACACCCTGGTGGAACAGCTCTACACCGGGTCACAGCGTGCCTTAGCTGTGGTGGCCCTATCCAACGAGGTGCCAACTCATCTGGCCGAAGTCCTGCGCTGGCTTGCAGTTCTGCCGCAGCGGATCCAGGAGCTACGACGAGCATCCGCGAGAGCCGGAGCAATCGCCGCGCTGAGCCGGGCCAAAGCATTCCTGCCGGAGCTAGACCCGGCAGACATCGCCCTGGGTTACCCAAGCCTGAAGGAAGACGGCTCAGCCTTCGACCAGAGGGATTTCGCGGCGTGTGTGAAGGCTGTACGCCCGGTGGCCACCATCATCGGGAATGACACCGACTTAACCAAGTATCAGCCGGGGTACAATGCGGAGAATCAGAGGATTCCAACCCCTCGCTATGAAGCTCTCAATCTGATTCCTCCGGCTCGTCAGCACACCTTCGCCCCGGAGATTGACCCGGCCGGGTTAATTGACGAAGAAGCCCAGTTCGAAGCTCTCAGCGGCATCGACTGGAAGTCGTCAACCTTCGAGGTCTTGGGATCAGCCGGAGCAGAAGACAGGAACGAGCCGGGGACTTCAACTCAGCAGGCATCATAAAGCGGCTGGCGGTTCACCGAACAACGCTCCATCCTTGAGACTTGATGAATTTTGTAATAGAATAGGTGCAACAATTTATCTCTGCCGTGCCATCGTGCACGTAATGAATGCTGAAATCCCTTGAAGTTATCCTTTTGGTGTTCCTCCGGGTCATAATTATCCCTTTGTCCTTCTCAACCTTAAAAGGTGCCTTTAAGTATCTGCATAGAAAGGCAAATCACAAGTCTCAAGGCGGCTTACCACCCTGAAAATCAGGTGTTTGAGATGGATAACCCGGAATATAAATCAAAAAGACTGGTCCTTAGTAATACTCGGAACATAGCCGTGATAACACACTTAACGGCCTGTAAGCATACTTCCATATTAAATAACCCGGGTAGCACGGTTGGTATCTTAACTCTAATTTACTTGCCTTGATGACATCCATGATGTTCAACTAACAAGATAAACCAAAATTAAGCCGGCAAGTGAGACCCGGCCATGCACACTTTGTCATAATCAGAGTAAACTTGTGATAAATCAGAACTTAGGGGCTTCCAGTTCGAATACGACCAGAGACCCGGCCCAAAAGGGGTTAAGCTAAGATTCGGATACGATCATATAGCCCCCAGTGGGTGTGGCGATGCCAATCAAGAGGGTACCGACAGCTATGTTCTCTTTGGTTCGAATACGACCCATGTTTGAACAGGAAGCCCCCAAATGATTCTTAAAATTGTTTAACGACGCTGATTCGAATACGATCCACGTCGGTTCTCAGAGGGGTTAAACCGTGATTCAAATATGACCAAAGTTAACTTCCCAATGAGCTCGGCACTTTGCCAATCAAGTGGGTATCGACAGCTATGTTCTCTTTGGTTCGAATACGACCCATGTTTGAACAGGAAGCCCCCAAGTGACCTTATTGCTTACGGCTAGATTCGAATACGATCATAGGCCGGATCCTCTTTTAAATCATCATGTAAAAAAGCAACACATGCATATTTGGAGGAGAAAAAAGGACAGAGGTCCTGCTTTATTGCTTATCATAATATATACATGTCTGAGATAAATATGTATACCATGAGAGCTGGTAGCTCAAGTGTAGTAAGGCCGAAGCTGAGCTATATTCCACGGCCGACGGGTCTCCTCCTCAGATTTACGTGAATCTTTATGCTCCCGAATATCAATGAGGTAATATGACCCATTGTGCAAGTTCTTGCTGACCACAAAGGGCCCTTCCCAAGGTGGGGATAACTTGTGTGCATCTGTTTGATCCTGGATGAGCCGGAGCACAAGGTCGCCTTCCTGGAAGACCCGGGATTTGACCCGACGGCTATGATAACGGCGCAGGTCTTGTTGGTAAATTGCTGAACGGGCTGCTGCCACATCACGCTGTTCGTCCAACAAGTCCAGAGCATCTTGGCGCGCCTGTTCATTATCCGTCTCAACATAAGCCGCCACACGAGGTGAATCGTGACGGATGTCGCTGGGGAGGACTGCTTCTGCTCCATAAACCATGAAGAAAGGCGTGAAGCCTGTAGACCTGTTAGGAGTGGTGTTGATGCTCCATAAGACGGAGGGCAACTCCTCCACCCAACAACCCGGCGTCCGTTGCAAAGGGACCAAAAGCCGGGGTTTGATGCCCTTCAGAATTTCCTGGTTAGCTCTCTCAGCTTGACCATTGGATTGGGGATGAGCCACTGAGGAAACATCAAGTCGGATATGCTCTCGTTGACAAAACTCTTCCATAGCGCCCTTGGATAGATTGGTGCCATTGTCAGTTATGATGCCGTGCGGAAAACCGAAGCGGAAAATCACCTTTTTCATAAATTGAACCGCTGTGGTTGCATCGCACTTGCTAACTGGCTCAGCCTCCACCCACTTCGTGAATTTGTCAACTGCCACCAAGAGGTGGGTCTTCTTATCCTTGGACCGTTTAAAAGGCCCAACCATATCAAGCCCCCAGACCGCAAAGGGCCAAGTGATTGGGATCATCCTCAACTCCTGAGCCGGCACATGAGCCCGTCATGAGAACCTTTGGCAACCATCACATTTACTGACCAAGTCCTCTGCATCAGCGTGAGCCGTCAGCCAATAAAAACCATGACGGAAAGCCTTGGCTACAAGAGATTTTGAGCCGGCATGATGACCACAATCCCCTTCATGGATCTCCCGCAAGATCTCTTGGCCCTCCTCAGGGGAGATACAACATTGAAATACCCCCGAAACACTGCGATGATGTAACTCGCCATCGATGACGATCATTGACTTGGCCCGCCGGGTGATTTGCCTGGCCAAAGTTTCATCCTCAGGCAGCTCTCCCCGGGTTATATAAGCCAGATATGGCATTGTCCAGTTTGGCGTGACATGAAGAGCCGCCACCAGTCGTGCCTCCGGGTCAGGGATAGCCAAGTCCTCCTCTGTAGGCAACTTAACCGAGGGGTTATACAGGACATCCAGGAAAGTGTTAGGCGGCACCGACTTTCGCTGAGAGCCTAGCCGGCTTAAAGCATCAGCCGCCTCGTTCTTCCTGCGATCAATGTGCTCCACTTGGTATCCCTGGAAATGCCCAGCAATGGCATCAACCTCGCGGCGATAAGCCGCCATGAGAGGATCCTTAGAATCCCAGGTGCCTGATACTTGTTGAGCCACCAAGTCTGAGTCACCAAAACACCTTACCTGGCTTAAGCTCATCTCCTTAGCCACCCGAAGACCGTGGAGCAAAGCCTCGTATTCAGCCGCATTGTTAGTGCAAGGAAACATCAACCGTAGCACATAGTGGAACTTGTCACCTTTAGGGGAAGCCAATACAACACCAGCCCCCGAGCCCTCCAACTGTCTGGATCCATCGAAGTGGATAGTCCAATAAGTGTTATCCGGCTTTTGCTCAGGCACTTGAGACTCCGTCCAATCATTGATGAAATCCACCAAAGCCTGAGATTTAACAGCAGTGCGTGGCACATATTTGAGGCCATGAGGTCCAAGTTCTATAGCCCACTTAGCAATTCTCCCTGTAGCCTCTCTGTTCTGGATAATATCACCAAGAGGGGCAGAACTGACCACAGTGATGGGATGACCCTGAAAATAATGCTTGAGCTTCCGGCTCGCCATGAACACACCATATACGAGCTTCTGCCAATGCGGGTACCGCTGCTTGGACTCAATGAGCACCTCGCTGACATAATAAACCGGCCGCTGAACTGGATGCTCCTTACCCGCCTCCTTGCGTTCCACCACAATAGCCACGCTTATGGCTCGTGCGTTTGCTGCCACATATAGTAGCAAGGGCTCCTTATCAACCGGAGCAGCAAGGACGGGGGGCTCTGCCAGTTGCTTTTTCAAATCCTCAAAGGCGGTATTAGCTGCATCATTCCAGACAAAGTTATCAGTTTTCTTCATCAACTGATATAGGGGCATAGCCTTCTCACCCAAACGGCTTATAAACCGGCTTAAAGCAGCGATGCGACCCGCCAAACGCTGAACGTCATTTATACATGCCGGCTTAGCTAGGGAGGTGATAGCCTTGATCTTCTCCGGGTTAGCCTCAATGCCTCTGTCTGAAACCAAGAAGCCCAATAGTTTGCCTGCAGGAACACCAAAAACACACTTGGCCGGGTTAAGCATCATCTTGTAGACCCGGAGATTATCAAAGGTTTCCCTCAAGTCATCTATCAGGGTTGCCTCCTTGATGGATTTAACCACAATATCGTCTACGTAAGCGTGAACATTGCGCCCGATCTGCTTATGAAGACAATTCTACACAACGCTGGTAAGTCGCCTGTGCACACTTGAGTCCAAAGGGCATAGAAACATAGCAGAAGGCTCCAAAGGGAGTGATGAATGCCGTCTTCTCCTGGTCCTTAACTGCCATCTTAATCTGATGATACCCGGAATAAGCATCCAAGAAACTTAAACGTGCACAACCTGCCGTAGCATCAATGATTTGATCAATACGGGGGAGAGCAAAAGGATCGGCCGGACACGCCTTGTTCAAATCCGTGTAGTCCACACACATCCGCCAGGTGCCGTTCTTCTTGAGCACAAGCACCGGGTTAGCCAACCATTCTGGGTGAAAAACTTCAACAATAAACCCGGCCGCCAAGAGCCGGGCCACTTCTTCTCCAATGGCTTTCCGCCTCTCCTCATTAAACCGTCGAAGGAACTGTCTGACCGGCTTAAATTTTGGATCAACATTGAGAGTATGCTCAGCGAGTTCTCTAGGTACACCCGGCATGTCAGAAGGCTTCCACGCAAAGATGTCCCTATTCTCATGGATGAACTCGATGAGCGCGCTTTCCTATTTTGGATCCAGATTGGCACTGATGCTAAACTGCTGAGATGAATCCCCTGGAACAAAGTCAACAAGCTTAGTTTCATCAGCCGACTTAAATTTCATCGCCGGCTCAGCCTCCGTAGTCGGCTTCTTTAGAGAGGTCATGTCTGTTGGGTCAACATTGTCTTTGTAAAACTTCAACTCCTCTGTTGCACAAACAGACTCTGCGTAAGATGCATCACCTTCCTCACACTCGAGAGCCACCTTCCGGCTGCCGTGCACCGTAATGGTCCCATTGTGACCCGGCATCTTGAGCTGTAAGTACACATAACACGGCCGTGCCATGAACTTGGCGTAAGCCGGCCGTCCAAATATGGCATGGTACGGGCTTCTTATCTTGACCACCTCAAAGGTCAACTTCTCCACCCTGTAGTTGTTCACATCACTAAAAGCCACTTCCAATTCGATCTTGCCGACTGGATAAGCCGACTTACCAGGTACCACACCATGGAAGATAGTGTTTGACTGGCTGAGGTTCTTATCAACCAACCCCATACGGCGAAAAGTCTCATAATAGAGGATATTGATGCTGCTGCCTCCATCCATGAGTACCTTTGTGAACTTATAGCCTCCCACCTGAGGAGCCACCACTAAGGCCAAGTGGCCCGGGTTATCCACCCGGGGAGGGTGATCCTCCCTACTCCACACTATAGGCTGCTCAGACCACCGCAAGTAGCGTGGAACTGCCGGCTCAACAGCGTTAACAGCCCTCTTGTGAAGCTTCTGATCTCGTTTGCACAAACTAGTGGTGAACACATGATACTGTCCACCACTAAGCTGCTTTGGGTTGGTCTGATACCCCCCTGTTGCTGTTGATGACCCTGACCGGACTGTTGATTGAAGCCCCCTTGACCGTTCTGAGGACCGGAATTTGAGCCGCCTCCCGGGCCCTGAAAGCCGCCGGCGCCTGAGCCGCCGCCCCGGCCATTGTAGCTCTTAAAGGCCTTCATGATTGCGCAATCCTTCCACAGATGAGTCGCTGGCTTTTCTCTGGAGCCATGCCTCGGACAAGGTTCATTCAACAGCTGCTCCAGCGTTGGACCTGACCCGCCGCCTCGGGGAGGGGGCCTCCCCTTGCGTCGCTGGTTATTCCCTTGGGAGTTGGCATTGGCTACAAACTCTAGGCTGCTATCGGCCTTACGCTTGCCTCCTCCTTGGTTCCCCGGGTTAAACTGAGGACCCTTGCCATTGCCGTTCTTCTTTCCCTTCCCTGTCCTTTCATCGTCTGAAGGGGGATCCTTGGTACCATCAAAATCGGCGTACTTGACAAGAGCCGCCATTAGCGTACCCATATCAGTGCAGTCACGTTTAAGCCACCCAAGTTTCATCTTTAGGGGCACAAAGCGACAGTTTTGTTCCAACATTAAGACTGCAGAGCCGGCATCCATCTTATCCGACAAATGTATGATCTCCTTGACCCGGCGAACCCAATGGGTCGTGGATTCACCCTCCTGCTGCTTACAGTTAGTTAGATCCACAATCGACATAGACTGCCTACAGGTATCTTTGAAGTTTTGAATGAACCGGGCTTTCAGCTCAGCCCAAGATCCAATGGAGTTCGGTGGTAGCCCTTTCAACCACGTGCGGGCAGTTCCATCTAACATCATGGTGAAGTATTTGGCCATGGCCGCCTCACTGACCTCCAGCAATTCCATAGCCATCTCATAACTCTCAATCCAGGCTGCAGGCTGCAAGTCCGCTGTATAGTTAGGCACCTTCCTAGGGCCCTTGAAGTCCTTAGGTAGACGTTCATTACGGATGGCTGGCACCAAACAAGGAACACCCCCGGTCCTGGTAGAAACACCCACATCAACGGACGTCGTCGGATAAGCCGGGGGGGTCTGGTAAGCAGTCAACTGAGGCACCTGCTCCGCCTCTTGCCGCGCTTGGTCTGCTGCATAAAAGGCTCCGTTATGAGCCGGGCCATGGCCAGGGGGCGGGTCATGGCGTCGGGCATTACTTGAGCCGGTTGCTGAGACCATGTGCCGGCTGTAACTCGGGCTCTTGCCTGGACGAGGGGTCGAGTGGATCCTGTCCCGGCTGTAGGAGTACGCCTCTTGCTGTGCTAGTGCCGTTTGCAGGAGTTCCCTGACCCGGCGGGTTTCGATGGCCGCCAGAGAATCGCCGTCAACGGGGAGAGCCGCCAGCCGTGCTGCCGCAGCTACTATGTTCTCCAGCGGGTTATCATAATGACCCGGGGGTATTGGCACATATTGAGGCGGGGCAGGGGGCACCTGGGGAGGCCCCATCACTCGGCTGAATAAGGGGTCCAGACCCGGGCGCAATGACCCCTGGCGGGTTACTAGACCCTGCACCCGGCGTGTTGAAGAGATTGCGTGGATCATAAACCGGCGGGAGTCGAGACTGGGCCTTCTGATGCCTCCTTCTCATGACCTCGTTGGCCGCGTTCTGATCCATCGTGAGTTGGAAGGACTGCGCCTGAATCAGCTGAGTCCGGGCGTCGAGAGCCGCCCGCTCCGCAGCCAGCCTGATTCCTTCTGCTGCCAGATCCTCTTTAGCTTTTATCAGATCCAATTTTAACTGTGCCACCTCCGCATCATGCTGAGCTTGATTCGCCGGGTCAACCGTGGCGGTTAACAGGGCCGTCATCTTGTCCGTGAGATCCATCAGCACCTGAGCCGGAGAAGGCACCGGGTTTCCTGATCCAGCAGCGGGGTTCTGAACAGGCTGCGCACCAGCCATAAAAACTCCAACCTGACTTGGCGGCTCAAAGAGGTCCGGAATACTGTCGCCGTCGGAACGACCCATGAATTTATGAACAAAAATAGGGCTAGTAACGACGGTGGGAGAAATGAAAACATCAGTAAGACGAAAATCGTAGGGGGGAAGAGTGGTCGATCCGGTGGCAGTGATAGGGACATGGTGCCCATTACCGACCAGAATACTAGAAGGTAAATGTCCTAAGGAAGAATTGGACTTGGTGAGGTTACCTTGGGTGCCTGTCACATGCGAGGAAGCACCACTATCGAGGTACCATTCGGGAGCCGGAGGGTTCGGGTAGCCGCCGTTGATTTAGGCGACGTTGAGCATGGCGATGTGATCCCACGACAGTTGTGGAGATGGATAGAACAGGGCGGGCGGCGTCGGTGGCGCGTAGACGGGGTACGCCTGAGCATGGGCGCCGGGGCGGGGTCCAAGCACGTCGGCGGCGTTAGGTGGAATCCAACCAGAGCGGGGGACGAGAGGGATGATATGTCTCCGTCGTATCTACTTTTCCTAACGCTTTTGCTCTTGTTTTGGACACTAATTTGCATGATTTGAATAAAACTAACCCGGACTAACGTTGTTTTTAGCAGAATTACCATAGTGTTGTTTTTGTGCAGAAATAAAATTTCTCGGAATGGAACCAAACTTTTTGGAGAATTGTTTTACAACAAAAGAAAAATACTGGAGCCAAGAACCACCAGAGGGGGGCCCTGGTTGGGCACAAGACACCAGGGCGTGCCCCCCTCTGGCTCGCCTTGGTGGGTTGTCCCCACCTCGTGGCCCCGTAGACCCTAATTGCAATGCTATAAAATCCTATTTTCGGAGAAAAAATCAGGGAGAAAGTTCCATCGCGTTTCACGATACGGAGCCGCCGCCACCTCCTGTTCTTCATCAGGAGGCTAGATCTGGAGTCTGTTCAGGGCTCCGGAGGGGGGGGATCTTCGATCTTTGTCATCACCAACCCTCCTTCATCACCAATTCCATGATGCTCCCCACCGGGAGTGAGTAAGGGCGTGTTTGGTTCCTGTCCCGGGCTTCGTGCCTGAAAAAATATAACGCCTGGTGTTGGCCTGGGAAAGAGAGAAAAATTGTCTGGCGGGGCACATATGTGCATGTGATGTTTGGATGGTGCCCTGGCCTGGGACAAGTAGTTAAACATTTAAAAAAACAGCTTCATAGCTTGACAGGACAGTACGTACATCATGCATGTACTTAAATAGCTGAAAATCGCATGTGCCTGGAAGCCAGGCGTCCGACTCCATCAGCCTGGGCCAGGCTAAGCAAGCCGCCTATGTTCTAGCCAGGCTAATCAACATGCATGGGACCTCCAGGCCAGGAACGTCTCCGATATGTCAGGTTGGCAACCAAACAATGTCCAAGCAGCTCTCAGGCACGTCTCAGGCCAGGCCAATGTGATCCAGGGCAGCAACCAAACACGCCCTAATTCCTTCGTAGGCTCACTGATCGGTGAGGAGTTGGATGAGATTCATCATGTAATCGAGTTAGTTTTGTTAGGGCTTGATCCTTAGTATCCACTATGTTCTGAGATTGATGTTGTTATGACTTTTCCATGCTTAATGCTTGTCACTTTGGGCCCGGGTGTCATGATTTCAGATCTGAACCATTTATGTTTTCACCATTATATCTAGGTTCTAGATCCAATCTTGCAAGTCATATTCACCTATTACGTGTTATGATCCATAAACCCCAGTGTGACAGTAATTGGGATACTTTCCGGTGATGACCGTAGTTTGAGGAGTTCATGTATTCACTATGTGTTACTGCTTTGTTCCGGTTCTCTATTAAAAGGAAGCCTTAATATCCCTTAGTTTCCTTACGGACCCCGCTGCCACGGGAGGGTAGGACAAAAGATGCCATACAAGTTCTTTCCATAAGCACATATGACTATTTACGGAATACATGCCTACATTATATTTGTGAACCGGAGCTAGTTTTGTATCGCCATAGGTTATTACGGTTATATGATGAATATCATCCAACGAATCCACCGATCCAATGCCTACGAATTTTCCTCATATTGTTTTTGCTAAGTTACTACTGCTGATGTTGTTGTTACATTTGCTACAAAACCACTGCTATCACTGCTAGCGTTATTACTGTTGTTACCACTATATCACATTACTACGTGACTGATCACTTTGATGCAGATATTTAATCGCCAGGTTTAGTTGAATTGACAACTCAACTGCTAAAACTTACAAATATTCTTTGGCTCCCCTTGTGTCGAATATATAAATTTGGGTTGAATACTCTACCCTCGAAAACTATTGCAATCCCCTATACTTGTGGGTTATCAAGACCTTTTTCTGGCGTCGTTGCCGGGGAGCATAGCTATAATTGTTGAGTCACTTGGGATTATTATCTATTTATCACTATGAAGAATCTGTAAGGATACCAAGACTAAAATCTTTCCCTCTAAGACGAGGGGAGGTAAGGAACTGCCATCTAGCTCTGCACTTGATTCACCTTCTATTTTGAGTAAACCTGCAACACCACCACATGCTATTAATCGTGATATGTCACAAGTTATTGATGGATCTACTTCTGCTATGGATGATGCTTATGATGATGCTAGTACCTTGCTTGATGATAATGTGCCACTAGGTGAATTTCTTGATGAACAACTTGCTAGAGCTAAAGATATTGAGAATGCTGAAACTGATGAAGTACTTGAAACTGAAAATCTTGAAACACCTATTAGACCTAGCTCTCCTAGATATGAATTGCCTAAGGTACCTAAAGGTTATGTTATGGATGAGGAGATAGCTAGAGACTTTCTTGCTTGCAATGATAGAGATGATCTTAAGAAATTACTATGCAAACTGAAAGAAAAATCTTTGAATGCTAGAATGAAATGTGATCCTAAGTTTGTTACTTCACCTATCTTTGTTACCGATAAGGATTATGAATTTTCTATCGACCCAGAATTAATTATTTTGGTTGAATCTGACCCTTTCCTTGGCTATGAAAATGAAACTGTTGTGGCACATCTTACTAAGTTGAATGATAATAGTCACCCTTTTTGCTCATGATGAGAAAATTCACTACTATTATATTCTCAAGTTATTTCTGTTCTCATTAAAGGGTGATGCTTAGATATGGTACAATACTCTTGCTCTTAGTTGTGTGTGTAGTCCCCAGGATATGATATATTACTTCTCTGAAAAATAGTGTCTTGCTCATAAGAAACAAGCTGCCTTACAGGAAATATTTAATTTTGTGAAAATTTAAGAAGAGAGTCTCCCACAAGATTGGGGGAGGCTTCTCCAATTTATTAATGCTTTGCCTGATCATCCTCTTAATAAAAATGAAATACTTGATATCTTCTATAATGGACTAACCGATGCTTCTAGGGACTTCCTAGATAGTTGTGCTGGTTGTGTTTTCAGGGAACAAACTGTTGAACAAGCTGAGGAATTATTAAATAACATACTGAAAAATAATGATGATCAGACTCTTCCTGAAACACCGCCTAAACCCACTCCGAAGAAGAGGTGTATCTTATATCTTAGTCCCGCAGATATGCAAGAGGCAAAGAAAAGTATGAAGGAAAAAGGTATTAAAGCAAAGGATGTTAAAAAATTACCTCCTATTGAAGAAATACATGGACTTGACACACCACCACCACAGGTGGTAAAGGTAAATTCTTTAATGAAATTTGATGAAAGTGACATCCCTTACAATAAGCATCCTAGTCAATGCCTTTATGAGTTTGATAACTACATTAGAAAACAAGATCACTTCAATGCAAATGTTATGAAACAATTGAAATACAACTATGATATGATTGCTCTCTTAAGTGACTTGTTATTTAGAATCACTAATGATGTTAGAGGTGTAGGGAAACATGCCTCTATGGTCCAAACCCAGCTAGAACAAGTTGCTAAATCTCAAAGAGAATTGCTTGCTGAAATGAATAATAATGTGAATGACCATGCTATTAGAGTAGTAACTAGAGGAGGAAGAATGACTCAGGAACCACTTTATCCTGAGGGACACCCTAAAAGAATTGAACAAGACTCTCAAAGAATTAATACTGATGCACCTAGTCCTTCTAAAAATAAAAAGAAAAATGATAGGACTTTGCATACCTCTAGTGAACCTGAAATAAAAAAACCTCCCGAGGATAATAATAATGTTTCTATCTCAGATGCTGAAACTCAATATGGTAATGAACATTCATCTAGCGACAATGAAAAAGATAATGATGATGTTCATAAAGACACTCAACTAGACATTGATAAAGAACCATATAATGATGTTGAGATAGAACCTGCTGTTGGTCTTGATAACCCACAACCTAAAAATAAAAGATATGATAAAAGAGACTTTGTGGCTAGAAAACATGGTAAAGAAAGAGAACCATGGGTTCAAAAACCCATGTCCTTTCCACCTAAACTAACTAAGAGAAAAGATGATGAAGAATTTGAACGCTTTGTTGAAATGCTTAGGCTAGTCTTTTGGCGCACCCTCTTGACTGATATTTTAAAGATTGCCCCTTATGCAAAATACATGAAAGACATCATCACTAATAGGAGAAAGATACCGGAATCTGAAATCTCCGCCATGCTTGCTAATTATTGTTTTAAGGATGGAGTACCTAAAAAACTTGGAGATCCAGGAATACCAACTATACCTTGCTCCATCAAAATAAATTATGCTAAAACTACTTTGTGTGATTTAGGAGCTGGTGTTAGTGTTATGCCTTTCTCTTTATATAAAAGACTTGATTTGAATAAACTCACACCTACTGAAATATCATTGCAAATGGCTAATAAATCAACTGCCATACCTATCGGTATTTGTGAGGATCTGCTCGTTGTTGTTGCAAATGTTACTATCTTAACAAACTTTGTTATATTTGAGATGCCCGAGGACGACAACATGTCAATTATCCTTGGTAGACCCTTTCTGAATACTGCAGGGGCTGTTATTGATTGCAATAAAAGCAAGGTTACTTTTCATATCAATGGTAACGAACATACGGTGCCCTTTCCGAAGAAACAATTGCAAGTGAATGGTATTAATGTTATTGAAAAATCTTTGGCACTCACTATTGGAAGTTTTCAACTACCTCCACCTACTGCCAAAAAGAAATATGGGATACTTATTGTTGGGGACATGCATATCCCCGTTGAGGTAACTTAGTGTTTTATGGAAATTCTTCGGTTTCATGCTAATCGAATGTGGTTGTTAATAAGACTTGAACAACCTTATTAATGGATCATCTTTGAGAGGTATGAAGTTGATGAATTTAGTAGGCACTAACTTTTGCCCTTAGCTTTTTGTTCTCTGTTTTGCTTAGTCAAATAAAATAAAATGCCATGTTTATCCTGTTTCCTGGATTTTCCGTGCAAAAAAATGACCCAAAATTTTTTCTCATAATGCCCTGAAAATTTAATACGATTTTCTCTGATTTTTTTTTGAATTTTTGATGCAATTAACATCAAAGGGGTGCATCTGGTGACCACAATACACCACGGTGCGCCAGCAACCCCAGGCGCGCCCTGGTGGGTTGTGGTCCCCACGTGGACCCCGTCACTTATCTCTTCAGCTCATGCCATCTCCTACCTCCAGAAAAAAAAATCACCATAGATCTCTCTCTCTCCCATGTTCTTGCTCTCGAACCCGCGGATTTCGATCTCTTTGCTCAAAGCTCCGTTTTCGAAACTGTTTTGGGGGATTTCTACTTGGTATGTGACTCCTCAATCGTCCAATTAGTCTTTGCTTTAGTGGTTTGTATTTTGAATAATTAGTCACTCTTGGTGCTGTTGTAGATGAGCTTGCATGTCAAATTCTTGGAGTTATAAGTAGTTTGGATGCTTAATATAGCCTCTATGCATCCATATGAGTAGCTGCTATCATTCTTGCGAACTTTTTTTTACAAAAAAATTTTGGACTAAAATTTTCAGAATTTTATCTATAGGAATAAGATGCGTTTCTTTAGGAAGTTTGCCTCCAAGAAAATGCTAAATGAGTCATTAGGGAATCATCGGACAATGACCTCAACACTCCGAGAAGGGCGGAGGTGCGGCCGTGCCAATGGCCGCATAATGCCTTCATGGAGGTGGCCGGGTTCCATCAACAGTTCGCTCAATTTGTTGCAAATGCTGGGCTGACCGACTTCATCACAGCTGAGTGTGATCAATACCATCTCCTTACAAATTCCTTTGTGCAAAATTTTCTTTTGCTGAGTAGGAATAACCCCCCTGAGGTGCGGTTTATTTTATATGCCGAAACCCGTCAGATACCACTTACTGACTTTTGTGATATATGCTTGATTGCATCTGACGGGAAATAAGAGAGCCTAGACTTGCAGAGTTTGAGGAATTTTATCATACTCTGTTAGTGGGAGACGAGAGAGGCGTATCGAGTGTTACCGCCACTAGTTTGTAGTTTCCTTTTGTGAATTACTTTGCTCTATTCATCGCGAAGTGTTTAATTGCTAGAGAAAAGGTCGGTGCACTCAGTGCTCCCGACTTCGCCATTCTACGCCGTGCACTACATAATGACCACACCTTTAGCCTAGGGGCTATCATGACACGTCGTTTGTACCTTAATAGAAACAAGGGCAAAATTCATGGTGGTATTTATGCTACTCGCTTAGCGAGCCATTTTAACATTCAATTATGCCAACATGATTATCCTTTGTCCCAAGTTTATCTAGATCACGAGGCGATGGTGCCTCACCAGTTTACTGATGATACTGATTCTCTTCATAATATTCGTTACGACCTGGTTTTTAGTGTGGATTCCCGTGATTTTATTCCGCTGACTGCACCTGCTTTGTTTGATTCTACTGACAGGGGCGGATACAGGGTCATGCTAGTAGACATTATTGCTTACCGTAGGCAGCCGCTGAGGAGGAACCTCAGGAGTGGGACGCTCAGGTACCTGCACCACAACACTTCAAAGTGGGACCAGATGGCTACTACGAGTGGTGATTACCAAGCTAGGCCAAAAGCCTAAGCTTGGGGAGTACGTGTTTCCACCGACATTACATTCATGTTCACACATTTCATCCAGTTATCGGTGTTCACAATTTTGCATTATATTATCCATGCTAAATTTATTTTCTTGCTTTCTTCTTGTGTGTTTGAAAAGCTTTGAGAAAACCCAAAAATATTTCTTGCTTCTTTTCGGATTTTCTTTCCAGTTTAATTCATTGTAGTATTAAAAAGAAAACCCAAAAAGATTTCCCGATTCTTCTCCTTCTTGCTTATTGGGAGCTTTCCCGTGTAAATAGTTTTTCTCGTTTTTGTTTTCCCTTCTTTAGTTTGCTTTCTTCAAGAAAAACTAAAAACTTCAAAAAAATTCTTTTCCTTTTATTTGAGTCATACTGAGGAGAAGATCAAACAATGAAAATGTTGAGTGGCTCTCATATGCATTATTGTTGATCTAACAAAGAGACCAAATTGCTTTGTCTTCTCCTGTTGAATAAAATGTTTGCAGATTCCAGCTTAGTCCACGGCACTCTTGCACTATTATTATTTTCATACCATTCGGTCATGCAAGTGAAAGGCAATAATGACGATATTTGATGAAGTGACTGTGGCAGAGAGAAATGGGTATGGACTCAACTTGTTCTGTTTTTGTAAATATGTTTAACCTAGTATCCATGATTCAACATATTATGATCAAACATGTTTGCAATGACAGTTAGAGATTATTGTTTCTCATGCCATGCTTAAGTAGCTGGGACTGAATAACGATTTATCTTGGATGTCAACATGCATTAAAATGATTGTGATGTAGTATGATGATATGGTATCCTCCTCTGAATGTTCCAAGTGGCTTGACTTGGCACATGTTTATGCATGTAGTTGAATCAAAACCAACATAGCCTCTACGATATTTATGATCATGGGGTTCATATCCTACTCATGCTAGTATTCAATGTCAATTATGCATAACGCATGTTCATGACCGTTTTCGCTCTCTAGCTGGACGCTTCTCAACCTATTTGCTAGCATTCACCTGTACTAAGTGGGAATACTGCTTGTGCATCAAAACCCTTAAACCAAAGTTATTCCAGATGAGTCCACCATATCTACCTATGTGCGGTATTACCCTGCCGTTACAAGTAAATTTGCATGTGCCACCTCTAAAATCTCAAATAAACATCTGTTTTGTGTGCCTGGACCACTCACGGAGCGACAGGGGGTGGTCAGTATCTTTCATGCTAAGCGGGTTATTCTCATGATGAGTGTTTATTCACTCGTCCTTGCATGAGAGGGATGGTAATAGGGATTCCCAGTCCCGAAATAAAAAATTGCAAATAATTAAACAAGACTCCCCCAGGATTGATGTTGGTATGGATGGTACCCGTGGATTCGGCTAGCCGTGGAGTGTGTTTGTTGGTGGAGGGGGAGTTAACCTTTACTTTTATCGCTTGGGAACTGCCACTAATGTATTTAGCATGGAAGATATTGATAACTCTTGGTCGTAACGATGACAGGAAGGGTGTACTCTCAAAATTACATTTATCTCTACTTTTAAAACTCTGAGCTCTGGCACCGCTACAAATCACTGCTCCCCTCTGCGAAGGGACTATCTATTTAATTTTATGTTGAGTCATCACCTTCTCAAATAAGCGCTAGATCTGAGAGCACTATTGTCATCCTCATGCATTGTGTATAGTTAATGTTGGATGCATCATGACTGGATCTTTTCTACCATGAATTACAATGTTTAGTCGCTGCTTTAACTTTGGAGGTGCTCTACATTTATGTTTTGCGGTCTCAGAAAGGGCTACCGAGATATCACTATTGTCATATTATATCATGATTGTTTTGACAAAGTGTTGGCATTTGAGATACTTTATTATTGCTCGCTAGCTGCTTATGCCATTGATATGGGTTAATATAATTCTTAAGATATATTATTGACATGGTTAGTCATGATCTTTGCTGAAAACCTCTGTGCTACTTAAGCTTATTTATGTAAACAAGAACAAAAGAGTTCGTAAAAGTTTTTCTTTTTCACTTCCAGTTTATCAACCGAATTGCTTGAGGACAAGCAAAGGTTTAAGCTTGGGGGAGTTGATACGTCTCCGTCGTATCTACTTTTCCTAACGCTTTTCTCTTGTTTTAGACTCTAATTTGCATGATTTGAATGAAACTAACCCGGACTGACGTTGTTTTCAACAGAAGTACCATGGTGTTGTTTTTGTGCCGAAATAAAAGTTCTCCGAATGGAACGAAACTTTTTGGAGAATTGTTTTACAATAAAAGAAAAATACTGGAGCCAAGAACCACCGGAGGGGGGCCCCTGGCTGGGCACAAGACACCAGGGCACGCCCCCCTCTGGCGCGCCCTGGTGGGCTGTCCCCACCTCGTGGCCCCGCAGACCCTAATTTTGATGCTATAAAATCCTATTTTCGGAGAAAAAAATCAGGGAGGAAGTTTCATCATGTTTCATGATACGGAGCCGCCGCCACCTCCTGTTCTTCATCGGGAGGCCAGATTTGGAGTCCGTTCGGGGCTACGGAAGGGGGATCTTCGATCTTCGTCATCACCAACCCTCCTTCATCACCAATTCCATGATGCTCCCCACAGGGAGTGAGTAATTCCTTCGTAGGCTCGTTGGTCTGTGAGGAGTTGGGTGAGATTCATCATGTAATCGAGTTAGTTTTGTTAGGGATTAATCCCTAGTATCCACTATGTTCTGAGATTGATGTTGTTATGACTTTGCCATGCTCAATGCTTGTCACTTTGGGCCCGGGTATCATGATTTCAGATCTGAACCGTTTATGTTTTCACCATTATATCTATGTTCTAGATCCGATCTTGCAAGTCATATTCACCTATTACGTGTTATGATCCGTAAACCCCAGTGTGACAGTAATTGGGATACTTTCCAGTGATGACCTAGTTTGAGGAGTTCATGTATTCACTATGTGTTAATGCTTTCTTTCGGTTCTCTATTAAAAGGAGGCCTTAATATCCCTTAGTTTCCTTATGGACCCCGCCGCCACGGGAGGGTAGGACAAAAGATGTCATACAAGTTCTTTCCGTAAGCACGTATGACTATTTACGGAATACATTCCTACATTTTATGTATGAACCAGAGCTAGTTTTCTATCGCCCTAGGTTATGACTGTTATATGATGAATACATCCAAGGAGAGCGCCACGGGCACGGTCACTGCCACCGCTGGCACAGTCGCCACACCCTGGTGCGGGAGATGGGAGGTGCCTTGGGTGCGGTCGTTGGAGTGGCCGGAGGAGCGAGCACTCGGGGCGCGACCGCCCGTGTTGGAGCTGCCGCCCGAAGAACCATCGCCCTTCATGGCGAACGCGGAGGCGCTCTCCTTGGCCACGCGGTGCGCCTGGGACTCCTCGGCCAAGACGACTCGGGAAAGAACGGTGTTGAAGCGGAGAGCCTGGTCGCCGAGAACCACGTGAATGGTGTCGAGACGCTTGGCCAGGCCATGAAGGAACTGTGTGGTAAGATCCACCTCGGTGACGGCATGGTCGATGTCGGCGAGGCCGTCGGTAAGGAGCTTCATGCGACGTGCGTACTCAGAGACCGAGAGGTCACCCTGCTTGAGGTGGCGGTATTGGCGGTTGAGCATCATGAAGCGGGCGATGCGACTGGCGAGGAAGAAGTCCTTGATCTTGTGCCAGATGGCAAAGGCAGTGGTGGCGCCGATGACGTGATCGCACATGGTGTCAGAAAGGGTGGCATAGATCCATAGGGCGACATGGGCATCCAGTTCAAGATACTAGGTGGTGGCATTGGGTGGAGGAGGGTGCTTGATGAGGAAGGTGAAACCATAGCGGAGAAGCACCATGAGGAAGAAGGTCTTCCACTTGTGGTAGTTGTGATCAACGGGGTTTAGGAGGAATTTGATGTTATTGATGATATGGTCATTGTAGATGGGATTGCGAGGGGCGGGGGCTAGTAGCGCCGGGGAGGGGACAACGCCGGAGGCGAACAAGGGGCAAATTGGGATCTGGAGGCAGCGGAGGAGCCATTGATGAGGGAGGGATTAGTGCCGAAGATGAATGGCGGAGAGGAGGCAGCAGAGGTGGCCGCAGAGGTGTTGGTGGAAAGGGAGCTCGGCGAGGTGGCAGAGCTGGTGATGTCGGAGGAGGAAGAAGGCTGAATGCCGACCATGGGTGTTCTTGGAGTCTGATACCAAGTTGGAAAGATTGTTTCCTCTTCTTGATTGATTCTGTTACACATTACATGTTATGTACCCCACGAGAGGGAGAGAGCGCACCTGTGAGAATAGGCACGCAAGCCAACGGGGCGATGAGATCCCGAATTATAGGATCGTGCTACGTACTACTATGTTATCTCTACTCCTAATGGAGCAGTTGGTAGTCTCCGTTCCAGGTTTATTTTCGTCCCACCTCACCCGGTTTTTTTGGTACCTATTTTGTACCTCCTCCCACCTCCTGCCGCCTAACGCTGACCAGTCAAAAACCGAAAAAAACACGTACCAAATCCTCCGCCAGCCCCATCGCTCTTCAGGTCGCGCCCGAGACATGCGACGAAATAAAACCTACGACGGTTAACCAGCGAAAAAAAAAGTAGGACGATTGAGCAGCGAAAAAAAAACCCCGCCTCGTCACATGCCCTGGAGCGAGGACGACTCGCACGCCAGTCTCCCTGCACTGGATCGTCGCCGCCGCCGCCCTTCATCCGTTCGCCGCCGCCCCAGTCGCACAACGAACCCGCCGAGCCGTTCCCCATCTGGACACGCACGCCGATGCATTGATCCGCCGCCGCCGAAAACGTCCGTGATCCGGCGCATATCGATGTTCAGTTTACCGGCGCAGATCCATCAGGTATGACGTCCAGTTTACCTATACCCATCACATCTCATACAACCATCACAACTCGCCGATGCATCTCATACAAACATCATATAGGTATCACGCGCACGCCGATGCATTGATCCGCCGCCGCCGAAAACGTCCGCGATCCGGCGCAGATCAACCTTCAGTTTACCGGCGCAGATCCATCAGGTATGACGTCCAGTTTACCTATACCCATCACATCTCATACAAACATCATATAGGTATCACGCGCACGCCGATGCATTGATCCACCGCCGCCAAACATGTACAGGACCCGGCGCTGATCGTTTTCGAGGAGACGCCGACGAAATATATGTATCTCATACAGCCATCACATCTCATACACCCATCGCATCTCATACTCCCATCACATCTAATACACACATCTCATTGCAAGTTCGTAGTGCTTTCACAATGGCCATCTCACATACGTCATGAGTGAGACTTCAGTATCCTGTTCCAGTGAAAAATTAGATGTAGCATTCTGTAGGCACACTTAGTCATTTTCTAATTGAATCTAGCATAAGATAGTAGACTTTTCCAGTTGAAGCAAAATCTATCTACAAGTTCGATTTTATCCTTGGGGTATGAGTCAGGTCATGTTAAATGGTAACATTGGCAGATGCATGTAGAATCAGCTGGAGATGGAGCTGGCCAGTTTGGTAGAGAGGGTAAGGGACCGTACCATGAAACCAGAGGGAGGCCGAGGTCTGGCGTCTTGGCGGGGGTGTTGTATTTTGCACTTGTCTCCTCAACCGGCGTCCTGGGAGGCGCGAACAGCAGAGCTAGAAAAGTCAATATCACGGAAATACACCGAACAGCAATATGATCATACAATTTGGGCCAGTTCGCTTCTATGATTAGACAACACAACCAGGATACCAGTATAGATCATTAATGACTTCTCTTTGCTCATTGATAAAATGTGGTAACACTACAAGTCAACTGCAAGAAAGATGTCTTGTATCAATGGCATACAGTGAGAATCAATGGATAACAGTAAAGATCATTATTGCCTTTTCTTTGTTAAGTTTGTGGACATCAAAAATTGTAGCCAAACAAAACTGTGATAATAAAATTGTAGTAAATTCACGATAATGTAGAATCACCGAACAGCCGTATGTATTCAGTCAAAACTGTGATACTAAAACTATTGTAAATTGAATCTTTTTGTAATCTCAAGCTTGGTGCTATTTTTCAAAGCCTGCTTTCAAATTCTGCATACTTAGTCATTTCACTCAGTCAAATTCATACATGAACTTGGCTCCTACAATAAGACAACACATCCGACTACCAACTTGCAATGAGATAGCATTCTGTAGGCACACTTAGTCATTTCACTTAGTCATTTACTAATTGAACCTGGCATGAGATAGTAGACTATTCCAGTTGAAGCAAAATCTATCTACATGTTCGATTTTAAATTTTAATGCAGAAAGATGGGTACCTATATCCTTGGGGTGTGAGTCAGGTCATGTTAAATGGTAACATTTAATAATGTATATAAGCCACGACAGATGCATGTAGAATCAGCTGGAGCTGGATCTGGCCAGTTTGGTAGAGAGGGTAAGGGACCGTACCATGAAAACCAGAGGGAGGCCGAGGTCTGGCGTCTTGGCGGGGGTGTTGTATTTTGCACTTGTCTCCTCAGCCGGCGTCCTGGGAGGGGCAAACAGCAGAGCTAGAAAAGTCAATATCATGGAGATACACCGAACAGCAATATGATCATACAATTTGAAAATTTTAAAGCCTTCTTTCAAATTCTGCATACTAGAGGCAACACATAAAGTAACTAAACTGTCCTTATTACTTAGCAAAGTGGGCCAGTTCGCTTCTATGATTAGACAACACAACCAGGATACCAGTGTAGATCATTAATGACTTTTCTTTGTTCATTGATAAAATGTGGTAACACTACAAGTCAACTGCAAGAAAGATGTCTTGTATCAATGGCATACAGTGAGAATCAATGGATAACAGTAAAGATCATTATTGCCTTTTCTTTGTTAAGTTTGTGGACATCAAAAATTGTAGCCAAACAAAACTGTGATAATAAAATTGTAGTAAATTCACGATAATGTAGAATCACCGAACAGCCGTATGTATTCAGTCAAAACTGTGATACTAAAACTGTTGTAAATTGAATCTTTTTGTAATCTCAAGCTTGGTGCTATTTTTCAAAGCCTGCTTTCAAATTATGCATACTTAGTCATTTCACTTAGTCAAATTCATACATGAACTTGGCTCCTACAATAAGACAACACATCCGACTACCAACTTGCAATGAGATAGCATTCTGTAGGCACACTTAGTCATTTCACTTAGTCATTTACTAATTGAACCTGGCATGAGATAGTAGACTATTCCAGTTGAAGCAAAATCTATCTACATGTTCGATTTTAAATTTTAATGCAGAAAGATGGGTACCTATATCCTTGGGGTGTGAGTCGGGTCATGTTAAATGGTAACATTTAATAATGTATATAAGCCACGACAGATGCATGTAGAATCAGCTGGAGCTGGATCTGGCCAGTTTGGTAGAGAGGGTAAGGGACCGTACCATGAAAACCAGAGGGAGGCCGAGGTCTGGCGTCTTGGCGGGGGTGTTGTATTTTGCACTTGTCTCCTCAGCCGGCGTCCTGGGAGGTGCGAACAGCAGAGCTAGAAAAGTCAATATCATGGAGATACACCGAACAGCAATATGATCATACAATTTGAAAATTTTAAAGCCTTCTTTCAAATTCTGCATACTAGAGGCAACACATAAAGTAACTAAACTGTCCTTATTACTTAGCAAAGTGGGCCAGTTCGCTTCTATGATTAGACAACACAACCAGGATACCAGTATAGATCATTAATGACTTTTCTTTGTTCATTGATAAAATGTGGTAACACTACAAGTCAACTGCAAGAAAGATGTCTTGTATCAATGGCATACAGTGAGGATCAATGGATAACAGTAAAGATCATTATTGCCTTTTCTTTGTTAAGTTTGTGGACATCAAAAATTGTAGGCAAACAAAACTGTGATAATAAAATTGTAGTAAATTCACGATAATGTAGAATCACCGAACAGCCGTATGTATTCAGTCAAAACTGTGATACTAAAATTGTTGTAAATTGAATCTTTTTGTAATCTCAAGGTTGGTGCTATTTTTCAAAGCCTGCTTTCAAATTCTGCATACTTAGTCATTTCACTTAGTCAAATTCATACATGAACTTGGCTCCTACAATAAGACAACACATCCGACTACCAACTTGCAATGAGATAGCATTCTGTAGGCACACTTAGTCATTTCACTTAGTCATTTACTAATTGAACCTGGCATGAGATAGTAGACTATTCCAGTTGAAGCAAAATCTATCTACATGTTCGATTTTATATTTTAATGCAGAAAGATGGGTACCTATATCCTTGGGGTGTGAGTCGGGTCATGTTAAATGGTAACATTTAATAATGTATATAAGCCACGACAGATGCATGTAGAATCAGCTGGAGCTGGATCTGGCCAGTTTGGTAGAGAGGGTAAGGGACCGTACCATGAAAACCAGAGGGAGGCCGAGGTCTGGCGTCTTGGCGGGGGTGTTGTATTTTGCACTTGTCTCCTCAGCCGGCGTCCTGGGAGGCGCGAACAGCAGAGCTAGAAAAGTCAATATCATGGAGATACACCGAACAGCAATATGATCATACAATTTGAAAATTTTAAAGCCTTCTTTCAAATTCTGCATACTAGAGGCAACACATAAAGTAACTAAACTGTCCTTATTACTTAGCAAAGTGGGCCAGTTCGCTTCTATGATTAGACAACACAACCAGGATACCAGTATAGATCATTAATGACTTTTCTTTGTTCATTGATAAAATGTGGTAACACTACAAGTCAACTGCAAGAAAGATGTCTTGTATCAATGCCATACAGTGAGGGTCAATGGATAACAGTAAAGATCATTATTGCCTTTTCTTTGTTAAGTTTGTGGACATCAAAAATTGTAGCCAAACAAAACTGTGATAATAAAATTGTAGTAAATTCACGATAATGTAGAATCACCGAACAGCCGTATGTATTCAGTCAAAACTATGATACTAAAACTGTTGTAAATTGAATCTTTTTGTAATCTCAAGCTTGGTGCTATTTTCCAAAGCCTGCTTTCAAATTCTGCATACTTAGTCATTTCACTTAGTCAAATTCATACATGAACTTGGCTCCTACAATAAGACAACACATCTGACTACCAACTTGCAATGAGATAGCATTTTGTAGGCACACTTAGTCATTTCACTTAGTCATTTAGTAATTGAACCTGGCATGAGATAGTAGACTATTCCAGTTGAAGCAAAATCTATCTACATGTTCGATTTTATATTTTAATGCAGAAAGATGGGTACCTATATCCTTGGGGTGTGAGTCAGGTCATGTTAAATGGTAACATTTAATAATGTATATAAGCCACGACAGATGCATGTAGAATCAGCTGGAGCTAGATATGGCCAGTTTGGTAGAGAGGGTAAGGGACCGTACCATGAAAACCAGAGGGAGGCCGAGGTCTGGCGTCTTGGCGGGGGTGTTGTATTTTGCACTTGTCTCCTCAGCCGGCGTCCTGGGAGGCGCGAACAGCACAGCTAGAAAAGTCAATATCATGGAGATACACCGAACAACAATATGATCATACAATTTGAAAATTTTAAAGCCTTCTTTCAAATTCTGCATACTAGAGGCAACACATAAAGTAACTAAACTGTCCTTATTACTTAGCAAAGTGGGCCAGTTCGCTTCTATGATTAGACAACACAACCAGGATACCAGTATAGATCATTAATGACTTTTCTTTGTTCATTGATAAAATGTGGTAACACTACAAGTCAAATGCAAGAAAGATGTCTTGTATCAATGCCATACAGTGAGGATCAATGGATAACAGTAAAGATCATTATTTCCTTTTCTGTGTTAAGTTTGTGGACATCAAAAATTGTAGCCAAACAAAACTGTGATAATAAACTTGTAGTAAAGTCACGATCATGTAGAATCACCGAACATCCGTATGTATTCAGACAAAACTGTGATAATAAAATTGTTGTAAATTGAATCTTTTTGTAATCTCAAGCTTGGTGCTATTTTTCAAAGCCCGCTTTCAAATTCTGCATACTAAGGACAACACATAAATGAACTTGGCTCCTACGGTAAGACAACGCATCCAGGATACCAGTAAAGATTATTAGTGCCTTTTCTTTGTTCATTGATAAAATGTGGTAACAGTACAAGTCAACTGCCAGAAATATGTCTTGTAACAATGGCACCAAATTATCATATTGATCATGTACATCAAAAAATAAATGGATATCAATCAGCTTAGGCAAGAACACTTATCTTCTTTGTGTCGTGAATAATCATTGCAAGACTGTCAGATTGAAGATCCACAGCAAACCCTTTCTGGTGCTGCTGAGTATTTGCATTTAGTGAGCATCACTGGTTTGCTTCGAGTGTCCCTTAGATGTCCAGCATGAGTAGATAAAGACATGCTAAGACAGACTCACTCATTAAAATTAGTACAGAAAACAAATTGTAGTTCATCATCAGTTTTAGTTGTCTTGGCTAAACATCAGTTAATTCAAATATTCTTCCCATCAAGCAATGATCGTTCATTAAATGGATCTTTTTGGTACCTTAGGTGAGTATGGGGAATTCAAAAAGTACAGCAGGTGAGCATCAAACAGATGAGGACGTAACTACAGGTATGATGCAGTCCAACATAAATTCGATCACATGCGATGCGTGCTTTTCTGACAGCGAAATGTGTTGCAGTCCTTAAGAAAGGGGTAATTGATGATGAGTACAACCCAAACACCGTACCCGTATCTAAACATTTTGACGATATTTACGCGACGGAACCAGGTATAATTCAGTGTGCAGATTACTTATATGTGTTGCCTAACACAAAATTCTTACATGCACAAACTGTCGGCATTTTGTGTTGCAGTCCTTACGAGCGTTGAAAATGTTGAAGAATACAATGCAGGCATCATACCCGTAGCTGATAATGTTGACGATACTTCCACAACAGAACTAGGTATGAGACTGTGTGAGTACTTCTTGGAATGTTGCCTACATCCTATGCCTCCTTTGATTCATTTGTCTTGTATTCATCAACATTACAACTCTACAGATGGTTCTAAATTGCTACGTATTGATGATGCTCATGATTCTTCGTTGTCCGCAATGAGTATTATAACACTGAATTTTGGCACACCTGTAGTGCAACATGGAAATGGTACTTACTCAGACTATTTCATGTGACATGAGTAATAATATTTATGGGTGTAATCCTTCATGTACAACCTAACGCAATTTGAGTTGATTTCTAATTTGTAGGGCAAGAACCTTTTCAACGCTCATTGCTTGAGTCTTTTGAAAACAATAAGGATAATACGACTAACCTACAGGATGAAAATGAAGGTAGTCTCCAAGCATGCCTACCCATTTTCCGAAACGCCGTTTTTGGTATAGCATCGGTGAGGTTTACTCAGATTGACGAGATGACCTGTACGGGATTATTGTTTTATCCTTTTATTCACACTGTAGAGGACATAACTTGCGAGCAGAAGGCAACGGGATCTGTATTTTTTGAACGGAATAAATCCGCTGATCAAGCTAGGGAACAGTTCAATGCACAGAAGCGCGCAGCTTATCGGAAGAAAAAAGATGAGGATATGGTCAGGTTACAAAAGGAGAATTAGCCTTCCCTTCCAAAGACTGGTAAGTAGTTTGGTGTGATTTTTCTGACTACTCTTAGGATTATTTGAAAGGGCACGGTATGCGAAGAATTCGTTATAGTAACGTAACTATATATTGCTCCTTAAACTCTCATATATGTGGTACGTATGATAGACCATAGGGATCTTATCAACGCGTGGAGGCGGGCATCTTATCGCACAAACAAGTCAGATTGTTTAAAAAAACATCAAGAAGATGGGCATAATGTTCATCGCCGTTCTCTATGTGATATCACCAATGTGAAACAACCTTCATATGTGATTCCAGGTATATTGTTGGTACTTTCGCAATGTTGTGCGTTATATGTGCGTATTACATAAGTGTACTAGATCAGCTTCTATTTATCTTATTTTTACTCTCCGCATTTATACCGGAATACAATAGGAGATGAAGTGATGGGACAATGCAACAAAAACAGGTCAGATCATATGCTTGGGCAGCTAAACAAACACACACGAGATGATCTATGTCCCCTTCGTATTTCAAATAAGTCTATTTTATCTTACATCCGTACATTCATATGTTTGTACGGCTCCAGCTAAACATTCCCATACAAGACGATATTCGTCCCGTAATTGATTCAATAACATCTGGTTCTGTCATTTAAGTTTATACTAACCAATCATTCCCATCGGATAACCCAGGTAGCTCGGACTATACATCAATCTCGCATAATGATGCGGGATATCCTTGTAGTGGTACGGACACTTCTGGTATGATATATGCGAATGATATACAAGGTAATATGATTGGACCTAATCCAATTTCATTTCATATCAAATTATGTTGTTTCCTTTGGTTTTTGAGAGAATGGCATGAATGTCACTAGTAAATGACTTGAACGCCAACAAAGAAAATGCGCAAAAAACAGAAGAAGAACGCAAAAGAGACCGTAGAAACGCCCTAAGGAGAACTACTTATCGGCGGAAAAAAGATCTGCGACTCCAGGATGAAAATGCACAGACCCTTAATTTATCAGGTAAGCTTTAAAAGTTTTATTAATTATAGTCAGTACCGCGGTTAATGTCAAAACCTTTGAGATTGCAATATGTATTGATTACTTTGCTTAAGTAGACAACCCAACAAGCTTATTTTGGTATACATCATTCTCGCATGATGAGTCAACATTTCCTGCAATAGCTACTGTCACATCTGGACTCATTAATGACAATGATCTACAAGGTAAACAAATTGTGGGTACTAAAGTGTCAGTTGCTGAGTTGGTTATGTTTTGTTATCTAAAAATTGTGAGTGTCCTGATTGACTTCAGATTTAATCTTGAATGACACCCAAGAAACAAATCCAAAAACGGAGGAAGAACTCAAGAGAGACCGTAGAAACGCCATGCGGAGAGCTACATATCGAATGAAAAAAGATCGGCAACTCCAGGATGAAAATGCTAATGCCATTAATTTATCAGGTGAGCTCTAAAAGTTATATTAATTATAATCAGTACCACTACTCTTGTCTTAACCAGTGAATTGGCGATGTGTATTGACAACCTCTGTTAACAAGACAACCCATCTATCTCCAACTATACATCATTCTCGCATGATGAGTCAACATTTCCTGCTACAACTACGGTCACATCTGGTCTCATTAATGACAATGACCTAGAAGGTAATCATATTGTTGGGACTCCATGATCAATTAAGGGCCTGTGGATACATTATATTTTAAATTTTGTGAATGTCCTGAATGACACCAGACGTCATCTTGAATGACACCCAAGAAACAAATCCAAAAACGGATGAAGAAATGAAGAGAGATCGTAGAAATGCCATGCGGAGAGCTTCTTATCGGAGGAACAAGGATAAGCTTCTCGAAGAGGGAAAAAAATGTCCACTTTCATCATCAGGTAAAATATTACCTTGAGTTTCACCATGTCTGTTACATTTTTGTTGTTGCTCATAGCAAAATACTTTTTAGCGACCATCATGCTCGAAGCGTACAGTTTAACGGTTCATCTTAATGCACATTGTTTGTATTTACGTTAAATTAGAATATGTATGATGACACTGCCTCCATACGTCTTAATATCAAATAGTGTTAATAGCAAGCCCCCCCCTAATAGCTCGAGCTATACAGAAATATTGCAGGAGGAAGCAACATTTACCCCTTCAACATTAGACATGTCTGGTGTCAATCATGATAATGATCTTGCTAGGAGGAAACGTGATAATGAGCGGAAATGTAATTTAACAAACGAGCAAAGGGAGCAGATAAACGAACGTAGCCGAGCTTCTTATTAGAAGAAAAAGGAGGAGGTAACGGTTGATGTGAGACAAAAGTAGAATGAAAAAGTACGAGATAAGCGGATGGAACGCCGGAAAAGCATGTCAGTAATTGAAAGGGGGGAGTCAAGTGCTCAAAGGAAGGCCAATTATGCCAGAAGGAAAAACACCCCGTGCAACGAATCCATCGCTATCCCCCGTCCAGACCTGGGAAACTCAACCTCTCAATGTCCGGCATTCACCTGCCGCACATCACCCGTCTCTCGGGCCAGAGGAGATGATTCATCTGATGGCGACCCTCCGACGAACATGCCGAATTACACTGTCCGTACCGATGGTATGAATGTACTATTGTCACTTTTCTTATGGTAATTATAAGCAACCCTCTTGTAACATGATGAAGTCTACTGGCACATTCGCCACGACGACAATGCAGATGACATCGATGTATTCCTAAGCGACATCATGGGCGATGAGCCGACAGGTCCCAATTTGATGGACGAGGAGTACTACATGTTTCGCAACCAAGGTATGGTCAACTCTGAACTAGCACGTCGTGTGGCTTTATTGTAGTTAGAATTATGTGCAGTTTTTATTTTGAACGTGATGTTTCAACAAATGCCCGTAGGATCCGATAATGACAGCATGGATGATGAGAGCGAAGCAACCATGACTGGTGGTAATCCTAGCGAGATTGATCCATTTGACTTTGTCTACTCAAACATTCCAGACAACACTCACATCCTGAAACTCGCCGCAAACTGTGAACACTGCAAGGCCAGAAAATTTGAGTCTGAGACTGACGGGTTCTGCTGTCGCAATGGCCAGATCGAACTTAAGCAACCGGAACCAGTCCCAGAGTTGATGAGGCTATGGTCCAGCATGGATGCAGATTCTAGACATTTTCGGGAGAACATACGGTTCTTCAACGGGCATTTTGCCTTCACAACCCTTGGCGTCAGCCTTGATGAAAACTACACAAACATGAAGTCTGGGGTGTACACATTCCGGGCACACGGCACCATCTACCACAATGTGCATTCGTTCGGGCCTAGCTCCCATCCTGAACATCTGCAGTTGTACTTCTATGATGACGACCCAAACCTTAATCATCGTAAGGCGGCGACCAATCAATTAGACCAGGATGTCGTGAAGATGTTAGTAGACATACTCAAAGAAAACCCATACTCCCAGCAATTTAGGAGTTTGGGTGCATACAAGGACAACCTCGATGATTATAGGATAGACCTAAACACCGATAAGAGGCTTGACCAAAGAAGATATAATAGACCGCTGTCAACTGAGGTTGCTGCAATTTGGGTTGAGGGCAGTGACCTAGCCAAAAGGTTTGACAGGAGGATAACGCTTTGTGGTAACAACAACGGAAGGCACAGTATACGTGTGACCTCCGGAGCATATGATCCGTTGTCTTATCCCCTATTCTATCCAAGGGGGGAGCTAGGTTGGCACCCAAAGCTACCTAAACGTAATGTTCCATGGGAGGTTGTACAACATCCTCAACTGGACCATGATGATGAGGAGGATGCAGGTATGTCGTTTGTGTCCGATTTGGTTACAAATAATATATTATTTCTCAAAAGTATCCTCATTTTCGTGGTACTCAATCATGTGCAGAGGGGAATAGCAGGTTATGCGTCTCCGTTAGAGACTACTACTGTTACATGCTGCAAACACGGCCTGCGATCTTCAATCCCATACTCTGTGGAGCACGCCTGCTGTAGCAATGGGCGGTCGACATGTACATCAAGATTGAGAGTTGTCGGTTGAGGTGGTACAGGAAGAACCAGACGCAGATTCGTGCCGACTTGTATAAAGGAGTTGTTGATGCGATCACATCGGGGGAGACGAGAGCAAGCGCTGTTGGCACCCGAATAGTTCTCCCTGGAACATACCTTGGTGGCGACCGCGACATGAAGAAGAGGCATATGGATGCCATGGCAATTGTCCATACATACGGGAAGCCTGACATCTTCTTGACCATGACTTGCAACCCTAAATGGGAAGAGATAACAAATGAGTTGCTTCCTGGTCAGACGGCGCAAGACCGACCTGATATTGTGGCTCGCGTGTTCTACGGCAAACTAGAGGCTATGAAATACATGTTGTTCAAGAAGCATATCCTGGGTGTTGTGGTCGCTTACATTTACGTAGTCGAGTTCCAGAAGAGGGGCCTCCCCCATGCACATTTTCTGTTGATCATGGATTCAACATATAAGCTTGTCGTCCCGGAGCAGTATGACCAACTAATTTCCGCAGAGCTCCCAAACAAGCAGAAGTATCCGGAATTGCATGCATTGGTGGTAAAACATATGATGCACGGACCCTGCGGTGCTCTCAACCCGAAGAATGTTTGCATGCAAGATAACGAATGCAAGTGCAGATACCCGCGCCCGTTCAATGAGAACACAGCACAAGGCAAGGACTCATACCCAGTTTATCGGCGTAGAGACGATGGAAGCTGTGCTAAGGTCCGAGGGAAAATGTTGGACAACAGATGGGTTGTGCCTTATAACCCTTACCTTCTGCGGATGTTCAATTGCCACATCAACGTTGAGGTCTGCTCTAGCATAAAGGCCGTCAAATATCTTTACAAGTACATTTACAAGGGCCATGATAAGGCTTCTTTCAGCATCGACCAGCCCGATGCCGATGGTAACATCGATGAGATCAAGAGATACGTTGACGCAAGGTGGGTCACCCCTCCGGAGGCTATGTGGAGGATATTTGGCTTCCCACTTTGCGCCAATTACCCGCCTGTCTTGCAGTTGCCTCTTCATCTCCCAAATATGCACAGGGTTGCATTCAATGCGCAGGCTGACTTGAAAAATGTTGTCGCCTCCGAAAATGCTTCAAAATCCATGTTAACGGAGTATTTCAAGGCTAACCAGGAACACCCTCGGGCTAGGCATATATTGTACAAGGATTTTCCCGGAAGCTTCACGTGGCAGAAGAAAAAGAAGTTTTGGAAGCCTAGGGTCGAGCGTTTTCAAATAGGTCGCATCGTGTCTGCCAATCCTGCCGAGGGGGAGGGATACTACCTGCGTGTGTTGCTAAACCATGTTACGGGCAAAACATCCTTCGACGACTTGCTCACCGTGGACGGCGTGCTATGTGGGAGCTTTAGAGATGCTGCTGAAAGGTTGGGACTCATCGAGGCAGACAACACGCTCGGCGACTGTCTTACTGAGGCTAGCAGTGGGCGATGCCATGTTCTCTTAGGAGGCTCTTCGCAACCATCTTGGTGCACTACGAGCCAGGTGACGTGCGCGGTTTATGGGATAGGCACCTCGAGCCTATGTCAGATGACTATCGTCGAACACGCACGTCCCCGACCGAGGTGGAGCAGATGGTGTTGCTTGACATTAGGGGTATGTTGCAGTCCATGGGTAAAGACATTGTTGATTTCGCTCTTCCAAGCATCGATGATGCGTTTGACCCAACCGAGGGCGAGGCAAGAGAGGTCATCGAGGAATCAACCGTTGAGTTTGACGTGGATGACACTAAATTGGCATCTTCCCTGAACTTGGAGCAGAGGGCCGCATACGACGAGATACTAGCGGCTGTTGAACGCGGTGATGGGGGTGTATTCTTTGTTGATGGCCCTGGAGGTACAGGAAAGACCTTCCTATACAGGGCGATGCTTGCCAAGGTGAGGAGCGATGGCAAGATTGGTATCGCTACCGCGACGTCGGGCGTCGCCGCTTCTATCATGCCTGGCGGCAGGACTGCCCACTCGAGGTTCAAGATCCCATTGAGTTGCAATGATGGAGCCTCGTGCAGCTTCACCAAGCAGAGTGGGACCGCCAAGCTGCTAAGGATGGCCTCATTGATAATATGGGACGAGGCCAGCATGACGAAGCGACAAGCGGTCGAGGCATTGGACAATAGCATGCGCGACATTATGGGAATATGCGACCAACCCTTTGGAGGAAAGACTGTTGTTTTTGGTGGGGACTTTAGGCAGGTGCTTCCGGTCGTCAGAAGGGGGTCGCGGGGCCAGATAATTGATGCAACCCTCCGAAGTTCTCATCTATGGAAGGGTATGCGGCAGCTTCGGCTCATCACCAACATGAGGGCTCATAATGACACGTGGTTTGCAGATTACTTGCTAAGGGTCGGCAATGGCACTGAGGATGTCGATGATCAAGGCAACATACTACTCCCTGAAGACATCTGTCTGCCGTCTACAGGCGAGGTTGACGACCTGGAGAAGCTTATTGGCCACGTGTTTCCGAGTCTAGATGACAACATGTCTGATTCGAATTACATGACATCTCGCGCAATCCTTTCCACGACAAACGACAATGTCGACAAGATAAACATCCGCATGATAGAGCGTTTTCATGGAGATGAAGTAATCTACCATAGCTTTGACAGTGCGGAGGACGACCCATATGGCTACCACGCTCAGGAGTTTCTGAATGGATTGACTCCTAACAGTCTTCCTCCGCATGCACTCAAGCTAAAGCTGAACTGCCCTGTCATACTTCTAAGGAACATTGATCCAGCTAATGGACTGTGTAACGGCACTAGGCTTGTTGTTAGAGGTTTTGAGAGGAACACCATTGATGCAGAAATCGTGATTGGACAACACGCTGGCAGGAGGGTCTTCCTTCCTCGAATACTTCTCTGCCCATCTGAAAACGACATGTTTCCGTTCAAGTTTAAAAGGAAGCAATTTCCTATAAGGCTTAGCTTTGCTATGACCATTAACAAGGCTCAAGGGCAGACCATCCCGATTGTTGGTGTCTACCTACCCAATCCCGTGTTCTCTCATGGTCAGCTCTATGTTGCTCTGTCTCGAGCCACCGTGAAAAGAAATATAAAGATACTCATTCAGAAGGAGAAGCCGAAGGAGAAGGCCAACAAGCAAAAGGACAATCCAAAGAAGTGAAAAAGACCGACCGTGTCCTTACTGACGTCGATGAAGAACATCGTCTACAAGGAAGTCCTTACAAGCTGAATTCTGGTCTTAATAGACCGGCAGGTTTTGTAATGACAGAGCATTTACTCTTGCGATGGTCAAGATTTGCTGTAATTCGTTTTTTTACATATATCTTTTTATTTGGTATTTTGATAGTTGGAGGTATACTCCATTTAGTTGAGCTACTAACTGCATTTCAATAATCATCAGTCACATTGGCACCATCATCGTTGTTATAGGTTTTCTACTATCGCAATGTTTTTGGGAATGTACATGTCACACAGCGTAGTATTTCATGTGTAATATGTGATTCAGATATAATGATTGGCCTGGTAAATATCTGGAACATGAAATGAAACTCTTGTATTACGGCAAGTGATCATATCCGTTGTTATTATTTTGGTATTTTGATAGTATGCTTGAATGTAAAATTATTGGCATCCTTATTATCCCTGTATTATTCTGATAGGTCGGAACTATCAGATTATTATTGGTCTGAATTATAAGACCAACACACGCAGAAGGGGAGCTATGATTAAAGCTACTATAGTGCTCCATAGTACATGTGAGTGCCCGTGCGTCAAATAATCTCGCTGCCAACTAAATCTCATCTGGTGCCCACACATGATCATGCATACAACTGGAAGATACAAATACAGACTTTCGTAGCTATCTTCAAGTATTTTCAGATTCATGGTGGTTTGTTATGCAGGTGATGCCCTGCCTGAGCACCTTAGGCTTTACCAGCAAGACCAGGCTACGGGCAGGTCATATAATTTCAGACATTCAACATTCTCAATGTATGCTATGCAAATGGTGATGTTGTGTGATGCACGGATGCTGGGGCGTGTTAGCAGGTCGGCGGGGCAAAGGCATTCTAACTGATGGTTGATAGGAAACCCGCCCGTAGTATAGTTTAGGACTCAGTTTTTCCACCTTCTAATTCTGGTAATTCAATTCATAGGTTACTAACTTTGCTTTAACTAACAGCCGGCATAGTGCCATCTATGAATATATGAACAAAACAAACTGGTAGTCTTTTTAGTTGCCCTAATTCTCCTTGTGAAATGCTTTCTGAATGTCGACGGTTGTGTAGCTTTTCAAGACATATTTTGCATATGTACTCCTAATAAATAGTAAAATGCTAGCCTGCGTACTTGCGAAAAAGTTTAAATGCCTGTGCGACTCTGGAGAATGTGACAATGCACATGTCTGATCGCTGAAGTGTGCAATCTTTGGGAAAAAGTTAGACTACTTGTACTTTCACGCATCTAAACTAATTATTTAACAGTTCAGAGCAAGTTTCATTTTTTTTTTCTTGCATTGGTTCATTTACCTTCACGAATTTTCTGCGGATCTAAGAGAGCTCAGACCTAAAAATTTGTACAAGGCTGCATTAATCTAGGACCTGGCGAGGATGGGTTCAGCGAGCAAGCATCCTTTCATGGATTTCTGGTCCATGAGAACTTGTTTTCGGCTGATATCGAGCATACTGTGTTGTGGTGCCGTAGCGGGACAACAAGGATTCGACTTAGAAGGAAAGCAGCGTCAGGAGGCTGTCAGTGGCGAGATGGTGCATTTTCTGCCATTTTCTGAGACCATTGTTTCCATCATGCTAATTCTTAATCGCTTCAATAAAGTCTCTTCAATATTACTATACTTTCTGTTTCAAGGAGGAAGCCTATCATTCTGGTTTCATTTTCTGCATATTTTCTATGTTCATGTTATCTATTCTCTTCCCCACAATCCGGGATATTATTGTACTTCTTATTTGCTGTTACCACCGCTTGTGATCTATAAATGGGTTAAGCATATTTGATCTTATTAGGAGTTTAAGAAATAAAATGGAAAAGGAAATTACTATATATATTGACATTCTTAGAGCGAGTGAAAAAATACTGCAGATAAATATTGATAGTTATGGAATTTCCTAAGGTGGTTCATATGACCATACCTGGAATATTAAGAGTTTAACAAAAGAGGACACTAAACCACCAAGCGTAGATGAATGAGGTGACAACGAGTAGCCCTAAGAAACAAAGAAAAACATACCTAGAGAGAATCAGTACTCAGGTATATTGCAGTGCCAACTAAATTGGCATTACTAATACATCTGCTTTTTGAGGTTTTGACATTGTATAAATACTCGGTGTGTGTGCCGGAAAGCTATAGTGATATTGTGTAAAAGGCAAGAGAAATAACATCCATATTGCACAAAATGATCCATTAGTCATAACTTTATACAGTACTTTTGAATGCGAAGTAGCAACACACGGGCCTGCCAAAGTCGATGCCATTAGCAAGAAACTGTTAAAAGGATGAATATTAAGTTTTTGTCCTACTATTTATCTTCTCCATGTTTAAAACATAACAAAACCGGAAAAGGAAATAACTTAATTTTAATATCTTCAAACTTATTAGTATATATATCCATAATAAAAGAAGCCAAAATCCCCATATAATATCCTGAAACAAATAATATATTATCGGCAGACTTAGTATTTATTACGGCAGGTGATCATATCCGGTGTTTATATAATGGCATGTTCGGTGTTTTTCCTTGTAAAGTACGACTGGGTTGATCACGCCGAATCACAACTTTCCTTCCAATACGTTATAGTATCCAATCTCCCGGTGTGGCCTACCATACGTTCATTGGGTTTCCCAGTTTGGCCATTAATTTTCCCTTAATCGGATTTGCTTATAAGGAAAGTTAAATCCTGCTTGTTCCGGTCGGGAAAGGGAGACGTATATAATAGTCTGGCGTTTATTTATTTGCCCAGTGCAGTAAGGAATAAAAATAATTGCTTGTCCGTTTATTAGCAAGGTTTTGTAATGGAAACATGCAAAGATGGAAGGATAAGGGGCACCTTCCAATCCATACAACATGCTAATGCCTCACCGACCTGGTGCCGGACAATTCCCCTCCGACACTCATATATATGGTCCGGCTGTGAGTCCACCATTGTCCAATGCCCCCTCGCTCGCTCATCCTGGTGCTAAGACGACTTTCTGCCCGCGGTAATGGCTGCAATGCCGATTTTTGATGGAGTGGACGACGCAGTGGAGTACATCTACAACTACGTCATGGTTTCCTCAGACGAGGAGGAATTAGATTTTGTTCTGGCAGACCTAAACTCCATCTATACTTTATTTGCACTTGTTAGCTGCAGATCACTACCATTATAGTTTGCATTATCGGCTTCTTATTTTAAACCCGAGTAAAAATCTGTTCTTTCACCTAACCATGGCGATTAGTTGGTCACGTTCATAAGTTGTTGCATGCATGTACTGGTTAGGATCATGCTATCCTTTCTAGGTCCATAAGGTTCTTAAGATCAAACGCAGTGGTTGCAAAAAATGGCCATGCGCTAATATTATCCTTTTACATTACGCCATGATAGTACCATCCACAGCACGTTATTTTAAACTACAAATTTTCTTTGAACGGTAGTATATTGCAACGGGTCGTGGTGCATGATACATGTACCATCTACAGATTTTTTCATAACTGTAATACTACAGAAATACATTACAACCTAACATGTCATAATAGATTTGGTTATCTTAAGAAATAGTACTTCTCTCCTCAAATGACAGTACAACTCCAATTAGAAGATACATACATTTCAGACCTTACTAAAGTTTTGAAAAAATGTACTATTGTTTGCCCACACATTGAAGTACTACATTTTTTGATACCCTTATTTTTCTAACAGCTTTGCTATCATGCCGGTTTGTTTGCAGCACAATATGGATAAGGAGCCCTCGTCCATTCTTGATCGAGTTAAGTCTACGGACTATCCAAGACACCATGCAAGCTGATACATGGGTCAATCCGAGGTGCTTCGATCTTGCAGTGCGTAAGCTTACTAGCGACGCGATACAGAGGAACGCAGGAACAGACTTTGTTGGCTCCACGCATATGTTTGATTTGCAATTCCATCACCTAGCATGGGGGCTGAGTCAGACTGGCTTAGGCCAAGCTGAACGCACCAACTTGTTGATTAACACTATTATTGTACGGCCTTTGCCGAAATACAACGTGCTCATGACCCCGTCCATTGTAAGGATTTTCATTCTAAAAAATTGGTGTGTATACTACCTGTTCACCATTAACTTTGTATACCTATTGCAGTACCTATTGCCGTTGTATTTGGTGGATTCCTCCTACGGCCTCCTTGTAGTTAATATTGAAAATAGGAGGACTCTCCTGATTGATCATTCCAATGAGTCATTCCTAGGCTCAGAGGACTTTCATGACAAGGAACTTAAGAAGGAAGCCCTGATAGTTTTGCAAGAATTTGGCAGTGTATTGCAACAGGGGAGGCCTGGTTTGAATCCCCAACTCGTGGATTGGCCACAAGATCATACCTATATTACAGCCCCGCGCTAATAGTTTAAATTGGTCATGCATATTATAGCCACACTGATATAGGTTCTAACATATGGATTTTTTTGGTCACAGCCTGGACTCTGGATTCAAAGTCCTACAGGAGATGGCTCACCAAGATGATACTCTCGGGCATAACATGTCCAGGACTTCGGTACATGCATATATAACAAGTTTCTGTCTTCCATAGCTTTGTTAATTATAAATTTATGTTCTTCCTATCACATAGGTCTGTTGTGCAATTCATTTTTCAGCGATTTATTAAATTTTTATTTATGTTTTTCAGGATTCAATACAGCTCAGAAAGCACTTGCTGGTCCAGATGCTGATGATCAAAGGCAATGAAGCAGCTGGAAACATCCCAGCTGAAATTACAGCGTCCTTGAGGTTTTTGGACGAATGACTATGGACTGATGCATATTCAAATGTCGCAAATATAATAAGCTAATAGAACTTTGTTAGGGATCAAATTGAGATTTATCCTTTTGGCAATATGAATAATGTATTGGATTATATATATGTAGGGAATAAACGGTTTGATGGCACCCTCTAGTTTTGTATTCGCTTCAACATTGTCTGCTTGTTTTGGTTATATCTATATATTTTGGCTTCTATGTATATTTTGTACTTTAATACCCGTGCGGTCAGGAGCAGGTTTGTTGCATGTTACTTTTTGTTGTTTTGTTGTTTTGGATATATTAAACATTTGTTTTGCAACGCACCCTATAATTCCTCGTTTCGTATAACTGTATCCAAGATATGTCAACTAGAACTCGAAATATCACGTCAATGAGAACAAGTCATGAACTACATATTTGGCAATACGAACTATATATAACTAACACGTCAATGCCTACTTATCAACATCAGCGCTAAAAGAAAAGCAGTTGTCGTAAATCATAGGCTGATGGAAAGTATGTACCTCATATTCAAAGCTTATTGAAAGCCAACAATCATTTCCTGCATGCTTTGCCTGCAAATTAAAGTGGAGCTTGACCCTATTGTCATGATGTAATGGACTCAAGTTATCAAAATTTTGTGGATCTTACTCTTACATGAGAAGGCGTCAAGGCTCCCCCTGATTGTACATTCACCAAGGTTTGGTTGATCAAAGAACACATTTACACTGAAAACAGACATATGCAATACGATACATTAGTAGCAAGGAAATCCCATGTTACCAGGAGCACGACGAGTTCAAGACAGAAGAAAATATGTCATACCAGTCGAACGGGGTGTATTCTAATAGCTTCATGTCGAATGTCTTGTCAACTCATACAAATAACTACCAGATCAGATGTGTGTCTAGAAGCTTAGCTTCATAATAAAAGCTGCCAATCAACACATCAAAAGATAACTACAATGAGTTAATATACAGTCAACCAAACAAGTGACATAAAAGGCCAAAGCATTATTTTTCAGTGAGAAAATAAGTGAACAAAAAATTTATTATAATTTCACCGTTACCAATTTAATATTTTAATAGACAAATCGCATATTGTAACTATTGTATTTTTATATGCGAAAATTTTATACCTCATAAAAACTATTCAGTAACTTAAAGAAATAGTAAAGAAAAAAAATTGTTTTAAGCAAGTTTGGATCTTTTACATCTTCTCTGATTTATTAGCAGACGTACTCCGTTGCAATCCTTCGGTGTATACATTAATATGAGTTAGTAAATTAAATATTTCATTTGTCTGGGATAGAGAAATAAGATTGTATTAAATCTAGAGATATGATTTTCCTAATAAAGAGATAATGCTTGTACATACAGACGACCACGGGGAGTAGGAAAAGGAAGTTTCTTTTATTTCCTTTTCTGTTGTATTCACAAAATAAGTGGGCTGAAATAATGGAATTGGGAATATATTATCTGATACTGGGATAAAGAACAGATACAATAATTTAATTCTTTAGTAAGTTCTGATTTTTACATCTTTTCTAATTTATTAACAGGTGTGCATTTGATGGAAAAAGGAAATATATCTGCACCATCAACAATGGTATATATGGTAGAAAACAATGGTATATATGGTACAACTATATTCAGCCATGATCTGCTACCCAGTTATTCTCCGCATGGCCTACCTATAGATGTTAACCTCCTCTGCCATCCCTCCTCCCCCTCCTTGCTCTTCCTTCGGCCATCACAACAGCAGACCTGGAGGAAAATCACAACAGCATCAAGAAGGCGAGTTCCTCTAGGTACGAACAATTCTGGATCTTTATCTTCTCTAAAAGTGTAATAGTTGTTATATTAGGATCATGTTAGGTTGAGGTATACAATCAAAAGTATGTTTTATCTTGCATTTTCTGTATGTTCACCTACAAAATTATGCATGCAATTATGAACACATGATTTTCTAAAGCACATTTTATAGCAATAAAAGCAAATATAATTATCTTCTGAAGAAATGTCTGTGAACGGATGATTTCTTTATATGAAATCGGAGAGGCAAGCTCTCTTTTATCAAAAAAAGCATCTGAAGATATATATCATCAGAGTCATAATATTATGTCATTTCATGTAATAAAAATTGCATGAGGACAGAATGCTTCGATGGATTAGTCTAAAATTATTCACAATGGATATGTAATACTCCAATACCAACTATATCCCAACCAAATGAATCTACATTCTCAAGATAGAGCAAGTAATACGATGCACGTGCTTATTTTGAGCTGGCACTATTTGCAGATGCTACTAGCACTCCTAGGAAAGTGAACACCGTGCACTGAGCTCACTGTTTCTGCATGGCAATGGTTATCAGTGGTGTAGGCCCCTTCTTACCCTCAGTTGGAGGAAATTTTTCTTGAAATGCTTTGCTTCTGCATCAGTCTGCACATTAAGAATCCAGTGAATTAGCGATTAGCAAAGACGGGATAAATAACAATTAATCACTTGCTCTCTGCATAAGTTGTGCTGTGGGAATTCTTCTTTATTACTAGAATATAACAAAAATATTCTAAACCACCTTCGTAGCTGCCAAGTGAAACAACTATTTAAACTTTATATTGGCTCATAAAGCATATCTTGCAGACCATCACGAATCTATAATTGATGAGAATGGTAGTAAGGGGCACAACACAGCTTATCAAACAATGTTTTTGTTAGTACAAGAGTTTATATCAGTACCTTCCAGTTTCTTCACTTAGAGTTCCTTGGCAGCCAATATTGTAATGCTGATCTCAGTCCAACTTCCACAAGAGGAGGTTTGCCTTGTTGAGGCTGGAAATAGCCCAAGAATCTACATTTCAAACAAACACAACATCAAAATCTTGTGTGTAACTATATTGGACCAATGTCTCTCTACTCCTAAGGTTTTGTCAGAGTGATATTTTTGCAGACATAAATTAACTTACACATTTATAGCATCCTGCTTCTCAGGATCTGTGTAAGCATAATTGTATTAACGCTGAAGGGTTCAAAGGAACTCCTGGGGTTGGGTTCCTGCCTTCCACTGCCCTCTTTGCTCACTGAAGATCTGTCGCTTGTTTCAATGGAGAAGTTAGACTGATCATTCAAAATACAAAGTTGCATTTATGTTGACTATTGAACAATGCCTACCAACAAGACTCATTCTGAAAGAAAGATGTTCAAGATAAAACAGCAAACACTTAAAATGAGAATTAACTATATGGTTTTTCTCAAAAACTATAATCAGTAAGAAATGCCTGTTACTTTAGTCACAAAAATTTCAGATGGAGGGTGACAGATGCCCTCGGCCTCTTATCGTCTTGTACTACTAAACAAGTTTCCAAAGGGCAAAGCCGCGTGTACGAATTGATTTAGGAAGTTCACTAGCTAAATGCTCGTGCGTTGCTAGGGGCAACAATATAGATACATAAATTAAAAGAAAAATTCCATTTAGCACTGAGATGACAAATAAATACTGAATAGCAGTATGGGACGTTATCATTGGTGTACCATGTGCATTGTACTCTCGTTGAGGTACCCATTAGCAAAATGATCTGTACAGGGAGCCAAGTTCCTCGAATCGAGATCACATCGAAAACAAGACGCATAGATCTTCAGAATGTAAAAGGGAGCCAAGTTCCTCAAATCCAAATCACATCAAATCCAGTGATCAGGTGAGAGCCGATTTAAAGCCAGCATCCACCCATCCATTAAGCACCTACTTCTTTGATCGTCTGGATGTCTAATCTACGCTAACGATCTGCTAATCAAATAATCTGTCCAATTTCTAAACCAAGATGAAAACCTAGCACGCAAACCTTGATAGAGCAAGAGTACTTATAAGACAGAAAGAGAAGGGCAAAGGGAGGACTCACGCTGCTGCTTCGCTTTCCCCGGCGGCACAGGTCACGCATGCACGGACTCGTTGAAGCTAGAAGGAAAGGGGTCGCCGGCCAACTCCTCCACAGCATCTCTCCGACCGCCGCATCACCTGAGCCCAACTTCTGTCCCACCAAGTGCCTCTGTTCACTTGCCTTCTACATCATCAGGCGCCTCCCAACCAAGCCCCATCAGGCGCCTCTCATGGATGCGTCAAACGCGGCGTCAGGAAGCAGTCGTCGTCCTCGCCGTGCATGTGTGGTTTGGTGACGGCGCCGCGGCACAGAAAGACAAGAGGAACGAGATCAGGGATGCAAAGATTCGAAGAAGACCAGGAGGGGGCGGATCGGAGCAGCGTGCATTTAATGGAGTTGTCAGGTATGGGGAGTGGTGTACCAGAGCTGTGGCGTTGCAGATCGGGACGCCTCGCTTCGGATCCACCTGAGACATCGCTGGAGAGGAGCGCCGCTGCGGATCCGACCGGAACGGGACCGGATCGACCACCCGCAGGTGCTCCAGGAAGCGCGCCCCGTCCGTCCCACTCGGTCGCGCAGCACACAGCACGCAGCACCAAGGTCCGTCAATGCAGGAGATCGATGCGGTGGTCGGTGGGCGAAAGAGTGCGGCTGCCTGGTCATCGACGCGGGCGGCGATGCGGCAGGGGAAGGGGAAAGGGCGAGATGGTTTGAGTGAGTGAGTTGAGAGGAGAGGAGAGAGTGATGTGGATAAGGGGAAAGGGGCGAGGGGGTAGGTAGAATGCGGCGGGGGGAGGGGAAAGGGCTTGCCGCGTCCTGTTTGGGCCGGCCCATACTTGTTTCGCTGCTGCCTCCCTGTTTCTTCTGCTTTCTATTTCTTTTATTTTCCTTTTTCTCTTTCTTATCTTTTTTGTTTCTGTTTATATTTCTTTTCCTATACTGTTTTATTCTTTATTTATATCGTTTCCTTTTTATTATAATATACAAAGTTCATTGCATGTTACACAAGTGTTCATCGGTATATTAAGGAAATGTTCATGGTTTTTTACAAAAGTTCATCATCCATTACAAAATTGTTAAACATTTATTAGAAATTGTTCAATGAATATATAATCACAGTGTTTTGAAATTTGTTAAGTGTATATTACACAAATGTTCAATGTGTATTACAAAATTGTTCAACTTATATTACATAATGTTCAATGGGTATTCAAAATTTGTTCAGAGGATATATTCGTATGTTTAAAAAAAATCATGTATGTTAAAAAAAGTTCATTCTATAATGAAAAAAGTTCATTGTATGTCAAGAAAATGTTCAACGTATATTACAAAATGTTTAGTGTGTATTTTTTGAATTTTTTCAAAATAAGTTCGATACTTAATAGGTCGCTCCGCAAGCCTATCACTAGGTTTCTTTAAGACATGTGGTTAGTTTCGGGCCATTTTTCTACGCGGCTGGAGCTCGTTACCTCCAAATGGGCCGGCCCAGTCGCCCCTGCCTCCAGCATTATAATCAAAATAATTTTTTATCACAGAGAAAATAGTTGTGTTAGTTTCACATTATATGATGCAGCAAAAAATACTATTTATATTTTAGCATAGCTATAAAGTGATGGGTTCCAACATACGCACTGATATAACGATGACAGACCGCACTGAAACACCACGAGAAGAGGTGCATATAGCTAACCTTCCTCTCTATGTATATTATAGATGATAATATGAAAGGTCTATTTTTATATTTTTGGTTTTTCAGAATATAGGAGACATGGATATGGACTTTGGAGATGCACGGAAAGAATCCATTGAGGGTTCAGATGCAATGTCGCTGAAAGGGGACGAAAATTCACAACATAATAATGTCGAAGAGGTTATATCTCATAACAAACCAAAAAAGGATGCTAATTTAAATGTTATCCCACAAGGTATTTTTTTTAATATTATTATCAATCTTTTTTGTGATATTGCCTTTTGTATTCAACTAACTTTGCTCATTTGGATTTCTAAGTTGGCTCATTTTTTATGAATTCGACAGACTATGTTTGTACCCCAAGAGATATTACAGTCATCGAATCAATCAAGTCTGCCCCCAAGAATACCCAGTTCGTGGACATTGGAGATGCGTTGTTATCAACCGACGATTTGGAATGTCTTATGAAAGATGATATGTTCTTACATGACGGTGTAAGACCAATTGCATAAACCTTGTAATTAATAATATGAACAATATATAATATCATGAAATATAAATATAATCTAAATGTTGATTACAGGTGATAAATGCTTACATATATTGCATGCTTGCTCACGACCATCTACAAGACAGGGCAGGTGAAAAGGTACACATTATTAGCACGTTTGTATCTGGCCAGATAAAAGAAGATGGGGAAAAAGACATAGACCCATCAAAATATCACCGCATTGTGCATCATGTTAATACTTATCTACAGCAAGATATGGTTAGTTTTTGTCTCGTTATTTATGCATATAATTATGGATTGTTTTTATTTAATTCATATGTATAATAATTTATTAATATTTATATCTAATTTCGACCGTGACTTGTATGATATTTACACCAGTTATTCATTCCGATTAACATGTCGGGCTACCATTGGTATCTAGCAGTCGCCAATGCCAAAAAACGTGAGATTCAAGTATTGGACTCACTTGGTTCTCGGGTCAAACGCAATGACCTTGCTACTACGGTAACTATCATACTATTTTACTCATTCTTAACATATGTTTTGTTTGCCTTCATCCCTAATATTTCTCATGTATAAAATAGTTACTAGGACTTGAGAAGCGTCTGAAACTTGTAGAGCATAGTCCGGAGTTTATCAGAGGTCATAAGTGGCCCGATCTCAATGTTACAAAATGGACGGTTGTAGAGCAGTTTCATGAGGCAATACAAACGGATGGGTAAGCACTTGTTAGAATGGTTTGTTTATTTGATTCATCTGTGTGATATTCTAAAGCATTATTTTATAATATTATAGCGTATCATGTGGGTTGTTTATGCTAAATTATATGGAATACTGGACATCACATGGACTGTCAGACGAGTTCACCCAGGTATTTCATTTTTATACATTATCTCGTTATTTTATCTCAAAATATTTTATAAATTGTTTTTATATATTTTTTGTAGGAGGATATAAAACATTTTCGACAAAAATTAGCTGTCATGTTGCTCGATTCAGAGCTGAATAAGCTAAAAGGAGGTCCCATATACCATCAACCTGACGATGAAGAAACTTTAGCTGATTCTGATCTCGAGATCCTGGAGAATCCATTTGACGTACTCAAAGACAAACGTCATGCCCCAATCACTATCATACTCACGGACCAACGTGAATTACTTGCCGGCCTTTGCAACTACATCATGTCGATCAATGATGCCGGGTGTTTGGAGTAAGTATCATGTATCAATATTTAATGTGCAGATGTATATTATTGTTCTTCTTACCATCCAATTTATAGGGAGGAATGTGTTCGGAGCTCGACACCCGATCCAATGGGTTTAAGTCTTAAGAAACTTCAGTGCATACTTAACATGGAGAAGCCCATGGACAATGATTGCTTCAACGCCGCCATGCGTATGCTGGCATGTGATGAGGGAGTATTGTTCACAGACCCTCCTGTACACTACATGGATCTACGATTTTGTGTAAGTTATCGTAACTCTTCATTCTATGTGTCATTAGTATCAACATGTTGAAACAATATTTCTTTTTTTGCTTAGTCCATGATGCTAGAGTCAACACGAGGTCAGAAGTTTTGCGAGAAGGAAACTATCCAGACGTTGGCAACATTATTTGATAGCTGGCCTGGGATGGACAGCGACATCTCATCGTGCAGCAAGGTAAGTAAAGTATTTTGTCCATTGTTATCATGGTTTATTGTTGTTTCTAATAGCTTCACTTTTAGATTTATCTTCCCTATGCATCCATCGGCCGATACATCTTGTATGTCGTCGACAAAGAGGCACATCATCTATATATTATGGATCCTATTCAAACATCAGAATCGTTAGAGGAAACAAATTGAGGCATGCACTGAAATTAAAAAGTTTTGCAAGGGATTTCAAAGAAGCACTCGAAATAAAGCTGCCTGGTTGGAATTATGATATATCTAAATGGCAACGTTTATTTCCGTTCGGTGTTCCAACGAGTATAGACGGGTAATGAATTCATAACAAAAACATTTACTTTTGTTATCACTACATTCTTTATATTATTAATTTAAAGTTTTGCAGGAATGTGTCTGGCTATTTTATTTTTCATTTTATGCTCTGGTGGAACGGTAACGAATTGGTCAAGCCGATTTGCGCGGTGAGTATTGTCCGTTACATGTTTTAAGCCCTTCGGCGTGAAATTTTCATACTAACTACATGTATTGTTTGTGCAGGATGTGTATGAATTGAGGAAGCAGTTTTTACTATACTTGCTAAAACATCGTGGGAATGAAGCTAAAGGAAAATTTTCAGATATTGTGAAAGAATTTCTTAAGCGCATCATCTAGATGTTAATAGTTTTGTAATAGATGTTTAGTTGGAACATCGCTCAGTTTGTTACATGGACATGTCGTTAATTTTCTTTATGTTATCAATTTACATTGCAAAAATGGATTTCAGTTATTAAATAATTGTGTTTGTTATATATTGTTTGTACGTGTGGAAATTAACATGTAACTCTTGTAAACTATTTCAAGAGCCCGTGGCAACGCACGGGCATTCTACTAGTAGTGGTAAGTACAATGTACATATGTTAACACTGAGGTCCTCTAGGTGGCGCCACTTAAAGAACCGACCTAGCTGGTCGGCGACCATCCCCAGCCCCAGCTCCATCTTCTTCCTCATGCATGGAGACGGGCCACCCGAACGCCTCCTCCATCTCGCCTCCTCCCTATTCTGCCTCCCCCGCCTCCACTCGTAGGTTACTCCTATGTTTTCTCTTCCGCTCTCTTCCTCCGCAGCCAGAGGCCACAGCGCACTGCACTCACGGCTACCATCCAAGCTAATTCCATGCACGCGGCCCAGCTGGCGGACGACCGCAGGAGGTCAACGCAGTCGAGCATCTTCTCCTGAGACGAACTCGAGGCTGCCATGGTCGATCTTGTGCGGCATGGGGAAACGACAGCCGATGGCGGCAGCTCCTCCGCATGGACGCGGACCGCGGCGGCCAGATGGAGGCGGGCTCCCTACTCCTGCGCGAGCACGGCGGCCGCCTTGTCATCCGTAGGCATCTCTGTCGCCGGGCACATGGGAACCGATGGCAACGGGGAACCTCAGCAGCGGGAATTGACCTGGTAGGGACCAGGGGGGCGCTCCTGGGCGGCGGCGGCTCGGAGGGTGACGCGGTGGGAGACATCGGTGGCGCAGGGAGGTCGCGTCGCGTCATCCGCATTGGGGAAGAAGGGTTGGGTCGGCAACTCTTTCTATTTCTGGATATTTTTTAATGTCTTTTTTAGATCTTTAACAAATCGTTTTTTCTACATATGGATGGCATCAGTGGGTAATTATTTGTCATTTTATTAAGGAAAAGTGACAGTGAACCGACATAAGCAATATGTGCTTTATTAATAGGTAGGTATAGATATAGAATAGATTAACAATAGACAAGAAAAGAAAAAAGGTCTTCGTAGATGGCCAGAAAGAAAATTATGTATAGCAGGCCGGCTTGCCCCAAGTAGGAAACAGATAAAATAGTAGGGCCTTTCTTATAAAATAGCATGCCCATGAATCGATGAAAGCAATAGCCCCTTTATTAGTAGGTAGGTATATATAATTATATATATATATATATACATATTATATATATGTATATATATATATATCTATATATATATATTTATATATATAATATAGTTACTATATATAGATCTGGCTCTTTGACATTACTTTGCGGGACCCCGCTCTGACTGCAAACACTAGGACATGTACTCTGTAAAAAAATATAATAGCATTTAGATTATTATTTTAGTGATCTAAACGCTTTTATATTTTTTTATGGAGGGAGTACCCTGCATGCGTAAAAGCGTATTTTACCATGGGTGTATGCCGATATATCTTTGGTCACATTCTGGAACTATTTTGACATCGGAAATTCCGATTTTCTAAAAATGAATTACAAGTATTTTGACCCCACAAAAACAAACTACCCAAGAGACTGACAGGATGTCGACGGCGATGTATTGGCCTTGCTCGCTCTTAGTGGAACGATGACCGAACCCATGAGACAGACAGGATGCTCAAATCTGAAATCTCGAAAAGCATCCCGGCCGGTAACACAACAGAGGCACCAAAATATCCGTTTCGAAAAGAAAAACAGAGCTACAAAATTGAACGCCGCTACCGCTAGTTGCACCCAGCTGTGTGGTGTGGGACTTTCTCCTCGAGGGGACCGCGGATTCACACCTCGAATACGGGACAGCAGACATGACCAGTCGACCGATCGAGTCAGCACGCACTGCCACGCATACGTTTACGTAGGTAGAGATAGAAGAAGAAGGAAGAAACCCCTCCACGAAGAAAGCCTCTGACCGCGTTTGCATCGGGGCCGCCTACGACCGTGGCACGAACCAACAACCAGCCAACCGAGAGCCCACGAGAAGTGGTCCAGGTCAAAGCGAGCACGAACGCGAGCTGTAAAGTCCTCGCTGGGTGCAGCTCATCGTGCGCTTGCAAAACCCATGCGTATAAGAGCGGGCTCGGCGACGGGACGAGGACGAGGAGGAGAAGAGAACGAGAACAGGAGCGGACGGACACGTGCGATGAGTAGCACCAGAACTTTCTCGCCGGCGGTGGTGGCGGCAGGGCAGCAGCACGTCCGCGCGCCGCGCGGTGGGCTGCCGCGGCCCAGCAGGCCGGCGGCGGGCTCGCCGGGCCAACGGTCCGCGGGTGGCGGCGGCGACGCCGCGTGGGGGCAAGCGGGGCGCAGCTGGTGGGGCGCTGGAGGTGGATTGCCGGCGGCCGCGTCGTCGAGGCGGCAGCCGTGCAGAGCTGGCGCTGACCGGGCGCCGGCGGGGAACCGGGAGCTGGTGCGGCGGGCGCTTTCGCCGCCGGCCACGGGCGCGCGCGGCGCGGCGCTGAGGAGGTGGAGCTTCCGGCCCATGCCGAGCCGGCTGCGCAACGTGTCTTGCTTGACCTCGACGGCGGCCCCTACATCCCCACGGCCATCGTGACTTTGCTTAGCGTGAGGTCGTCGCAGGCTTACAGCTGGGCTCATTCCCGTGCCTGTTGCGTTTTTTGGTGTTGTTTTTGCCTAGGAGTGGTTTCAGTAATTTTTATACAGTTTGACTAATTCACGTCTACATGTTTTTTAAGATATCACATCTAAGCTCCCATAAATATATAGTGCAGCAACAAGAAACAAAAAAAACTAGGAAAAAAAAAGACCACAAACAGAGTGGACATCAGCTTAGATGTGACATAACTATGTCACATCTAGATGTGTCCTAAACAGACCCATTTTTATAAGCCAGTGCCTGTTTTTCTCGAATACGCAGTGTGTGTATCATATTTTATCCTCCCTCCGTCCCAAAATTTTTGTCTTACATTTGTCTAAATACGGATGTATCTAGTTACGTTTTAATGTTAGATACATCCTTATCTAAACAAATCTAAGACAAGAATTTTGGACGGAGGGAGTAGAAAGAGGGGGTATAGAACCCAGTCCACCGTTGATGTTACAGAGAGTGAAACACTACAACGTCGACATCGCTTACAACCCACAGCTCCACCCTCGGTATACAAAAAGGATCACTCGCTACTCACCCACCCTGACAACAACTCAAACAGGCTATCCAATTATCCCTTCAACAGGTTCGCCTGCTGCCAAGCTCTGCCCTCAACAACGACTCGCCTGACCACCATTTCCAGGGACGAAGAAGCACCATCAAAGACAATCGCGTTTCTATGCTTCCAAAGCTTCCATAGCACGAGCGTGAAGAAAGTCCTCAGTTCCTTTGGTTTGTGCACTCTTGTCGTTCTCGCAACGCACCAACCCTTAAGGGTATCTTGGACCGTAGGTGACCACTCATGTTTGCCTAAGGCCGAACACAGTGTTCTCCACACCGTTCTTGCGAACACACAAGTCAGCAGAATGTGATCGATAGTTTCCTCCTCCTGATCGCAGAAAGGGCAAGCATCTTGATGCGGAAGTCCACGTCGGGCGAGTCGGTCAGGAGTGCAACACTTGTTCCTCATAGCTAGCCAGGTAAAGAGACGACACTACAAAGGGGCTCGAGATCTCCGCGAGAAATCCGCGGTTGGTAACATCTCCCTGCCGACAAACAAGGCGGCGTAGGCGAAAATGACCCAGAATTGACCGTTTGTTTCCCACGACCAAGTGATGGAGTCCGCGACACTCTTCTGTAACTGAATCCCTTGCAGACATTGCCATACCTCCAAATACTCCACCAGAGCTGTGAATGCCATATTGGGGTTGATGTCTCGTGCCGAGGTGCCAAGCGAGATCACCTCATGAACCGTGCGGGTGGCCTTGACTCGCCGCGAGACACCCTCATATAGTGACGGCGCAAGCTCCTGCATCTGCATCCCGTCGAGCCATCGGTCCTCCCAAAAATAGGGTGTCCTTCCCATTCCCTACTGTCGCCCTGGTGGTTGTCGCAAACAACACCAAGGACTCCTTGGGAACAGCAATCTTGAACTCCATCCATGGTCTACTCTTGCTCGCTCGACGTAGCCAAGTCCAGCGTGTCTACATCGCTATGTTCAACCACCTGAGGCACGGGATTCCTAGACCTCCTGCCCATCTTGGCATGCACACCTCTTCCCAAGCGACAGAATAATTTCCCCCATTTGCTTGAGCCTTACCACACCAGAGGAAGCCTCTAATTATGTTGTTCATGTCCGTGATTGTCTTCATGGGGAGGTCCAATGCCAACATCTCATGCAGCGGAACCAAGCATAACACTGAAAGGACCCAGATTAGTCTGCCGCTCTTTGGCGGGGCGACTACCTTCTAGGTAGGCAAGCGATTTGCCAATTGGTCCACCAATCCATGTAGTTGTGCCACTGAGGGTTTCTTAAGGCATAGGGGCAGTCCAAGATGTTTGCTTAGGAAGGACCCAAGTCGGCATCCCAAGATGCCCTCAATGCGTGTCATCTCCACCTCCGAGTAGCATATTGGTATGGTCGAGGTTTTCTGCAAGTTGACACGTAGTCCGGATGTCGTACTGTACATCTCCATAATCCTTGCTGAAGTTCTCAACTCGATGTCCACCGGCTTGATGAAGACGATGAATTCGTCTGCGAAGATTGACATACGGTGGCCGAGGCCCACCCGAGCCAGCGATGTAAGGATTCCCGAATCTGAGGCCAACTTAAACATACGCTGCAAAGGCTCCATGATGAGAATGAATAGCATCGGCGGTAGCGGTCCACCCCGCTGAAGGCCACATCAGTTATAGATCGGGGCCCCTGGTACGCCATTCACCATGATCCGAGTGGTTGAGGTAGAGAGGAGCCCAAAGATCCAAGATAGCCACCGTATGTCAAATTCCATGCACTAAAGAACCTCAAGAATAAAAGGCCACTGTACTGTGTCGAAGGCTTTAGATATGTCCATTTTCTGCATGACGGCCGGCTATTTCAATGCGTGAAGTCACCGAGCCGTACACTGAGCGAGCATAAAGTTACCGTGAGGGGCTGCCCCTTTACAAATGCACTCTTGTGCTGACCCACCAAGCGTGGGAGGTCCTCGGTGAGGCGGCAGACAAGCACCTTGTCAAATATATCGACCGCTCCATGCACCAAGCTCACTGGTCGATAATCTTTGAACTCCTCGGCACCTTCCCGTTTAGGTAAGAGAGTAACGAGCGCTATGTTGATTGAGGCCAAACCTCGCATGTCCCCGTGATAGAAGGAGGAGAGCGCCTTCATGAAATCATACTTGATTATGTTCCATCAAGTTGCATAGAATCTGATCATAAATCCGTCCGGCCCTGGAGCCTTATCAAAAGGCATAGCTTTGATCACTTTAAGTACTTCGTCAGCTGTGAATGGTTCTCCCAGGTGCTGCAAGTCCAAAGAGGGTAAGTTCAGCGCCTCTAAGTTGAGCGCATGCTTGCGGCATGACATGGACCCAAAGAGGGCCCCATAGTAGGCGTCCACCACCTCAGCAATCCTATCATGATCGGTGATGATCTCATCATTATGCCGTAGTGACATGAGCACATTCTTCCGTTGCCCATGCTTGGCATGTCTGTGAAGAAATTTGTATTAGCATCACCCTCTTTCAAGTGCAGTAGCCTCGAGCGTTGTCTTGCGATGGACCTCTAAAGAGAGGACAGCCCTAAGAATTTCCTCTTGAGAAGCTTACGAAGCTCGAACTCAGCCCTACTTAGCTCTCTCGATTCCATGGCTACGTCCAGGCGTAGGATCAGCTCAAAGCGATGGCGTCTGCATGCGGATGTTCCCAATCCACTTGTCGCTCCACCTTTGGAGCTGCTTTGCGGTCGCCAACAGTTTATTGTTCAGCACAGTAAAAGGAGTGCCCTTAGATGGTATGGAGTGCCACGCCTCTTGCACCGTTTGCATGAATCCCGACGCCTTGGGCCAAAATACTTCAAATTTGAAATGTTTCCCAAAATGGAAATCCGCATTCAGGTCCACCAACAGCAGGCAATGATCTGACACCGCCGAGCTCAGCGCAGTTAGTAAGCATGAAGGGCATAGATCCTCCCAGCTATTGGTCACAAAAACGTGATCAATCCTCTCCAAAGTGGCCCGAGTCCACTCGTTCGACCAAGTACACTGCCTCCCATTCAAGTAGATCTCTTTTAGTTCCAACCTGTTGATCTTCGACCGGAAGCGAGCAATCATTCGTCCATTGATGGAGTCATTGTTCTTGTCCTCCAGATTCAGTAAGAGGTTAAAGTCGCTGGCAATCATCCATGGGCCAACTGTCAACTCTCGCACATCCACCAACTCTTGCATGAACTCGACCTTTGCCGCATCCGAGGTCGGCTCATAAGCGCCCGTAAGCCACCATGCCAGAGCCCCCAAGGGCTGCACTAAGGCTGGCAGAGTGTTATCAGAGGGGTGAAGGTTTGACAATGTGGCCACCAACAGGTCCTATGCCAACAAAATCCCACCGCACGTTCCGGCTGCTGGGAGATTAAAGAAGCTCCCAAATTTATTACCGAGACATTGTTTGACAACATTCGGAGTTACAATCTCCATCTTAGTCTCTTGGGAACAAACAATACTAGGGTCTATCGAAGCCACCACTTAGAAGATAGAATGACGCCTGACCGGGGAGTTTAATCGATTGACGTTCCACACGAGCACCTTCATAGGTTGTGCAACCATGAGATTCACCCACGAGTACCACCGAGGCGAACGGCCTTATGCCCTCACCTCATCTACCCCTTCCTACATTGGGACTTTGGAAGGACCGAGGGCTCCCAACCATACAACGTGAGGACTGCTATGACGTGTGTGTCGTTCAGTAGCTGGTCGAAGAGACGAATGTATGCCTGCAGGGCCTCGTAGCCTATTGTGTCACCTTCATAAGCCAAACAAAGCTTGCCGATGATGATTTGTCATTGCTTGCTGGCCGTCGATCCGGTCCCCCGCCCTCTCGCCAGGCGCATGCTCCGCCGGGGGGCGTGCGCTGTCGGAGGTGGCAGGATGCGAGAGAGCACCTATTGCGCACTTGGGCACAAAACGCATCCAGGCGGGCGCATGCAACAGTTTGGGTGGCATGTGGTGCATGAGGCCCCGCCCCGCTCTGTGCCATCGTAGTTACCTCCTTAGATAGGCTGACCATGAAGGTGTCTGATACGTCCATTTTGCATCATGTTTACCTACTGTTATTTATGATGTTTTTATCCATAATAATGCTTTTTAGAGTAATTCTAATGCATTTTCTCTCATAATATGCAAGGTACACACAAAGAGGGAGAATTCTAGCAGCTAGAAATCTTGACCGAGAAAAGCTACGTCAGGCCACCTATTGTGCACAACTCCAAATGAGGTGAAACTTTATGGGGAATTTTTATGGAATATATAAGAAATATTGGAGCCAATAAGTACCAGAGGGGGCCCACTAGGTGGGCACAACCCACGTGGGCGCGCCAGGGAGCCCAGGCGCGCCCTGGTGGGTTGTGCTCCCCTCGGTCCACCTCCAGTGCCCATCTTCTGGTATATAAGTCATTTTGACCTAGAAAAAAATAAGGAGAGGACTTTCGGGACGGAGCGTAGATGTCTCGAGGCGGAACTTGGGTAGGAGCACTTTTGCCCTCCGGCGAAGCGATTCCGCCGGGGGAACTTCCCTCCCGAAAGGGGAAATCATCGTCATCATCATCACCAACAACTCTCCCATCTTGGGGAGGGCATCTCCATCAACTTCTGCAATAGGACCATCTCTTCTCAAACCCTAGTTCATCTCTGGTGTTCAGTCTGTATACCGGGACTATAGATTGGTGCTTGTGGGTGACTATTAGTGTTGATTACATCTTGTAGTTGATTACTATATGGTTTATTTGGTGGAAGATTATATGTTCAGATCCAATATGCTATTTAATACCCCTCTGATCTTGAGCAAGATTATCATTTGTGAGTAGTTACTTTTGTTCTTGAGGTCACGGGAGAAATCATGTTGCAAGTAATCATGTGAACTTGATATGTGTTCGATATTTTGATAGTATGTATGTTGTGATTCCCTTAGTGGTGTCATGTGAACGTCGACTACATGACACTTCACCATATTTGGGCCCAAGGGAATGCATTGTGGAGTAGTTATTAGATGATGGGTTGGGAGAGTGACAGAAGCTTAAACCCTAGTTTATGAGCTATTCCATAAGGGACCGATTGGATCCAAAAGTTTAATGCTATGGTTAGAATTTATTCTTAATACTTTTCTCGTAGTTGCAGATGCTTGCGTGGGGGTTAATCATAAGTAGGAGGATTGTTCAAGTAAGAACAGCACCTAAGCTCCGGTCCACCCACATATCAAATTATCAAAGTAGCGAACACGAATCGAATCAACATGATGAAAGTGACTAGATGAAATTCCCGTGTACCCTCAAGAATGCTTTGCTTACTATAAGAGACCGTTTTGGCCTGTCCGTTGCCTCAAAAGGATTGGGCTATCTTGCTGCACTTTTGTCACTACTATCATTACTTGCTCGTTACAAATTATCTTGCTATCAAACTACTCTGCTACACAATTTCAGCGCTTGCACACATTACCTTGCTAAAAACCACTTGTCATTTCCTTTTGCTCCTCGTTGGGTTCGGCACTCTTACTTATCAAAAGGCTACAATTGATCCCATATACTTGTGGGTCATCAGTGTCCCACTCTTGCGCTTGGCCCTGGTTTTTGCTGCTTGAAGAATGCTCAACTACAGCCTCCTCCAAACTTCGCCGGAATGTATACAAGGGGGAACCTGGGGGTTGAAAGCTGCATGGGATTCGTCCCCTCGCACGACCGGCTCGGCTCCACCTGCGCAGATGTAGTTGGTTGCATGCCCAGCAGCCCAACCGCATCCGCATGTGATTCTGATGGTGGCTGCATGTGGCGGGCCCCAGCCTGCGCGGACAACTCAATTGTCCCGACGTGGAATGCCTGAGCCGACCGACCAGGATCCGAGGGTGAGTTCCCATTGGTCGCGTCCCACCTCGCGTCGAAACCATGCCACCTTTGGAACATCACCGAGGCGGGCGACCCCACCTCCACTTGTTCTGCGCGGGGGCCCTGGCAGGGGGAGACAGTGTCACAGCATGACCCAGGCCGGTGCGGCTTCCCACAGCTATCCTCTGGTCCCGTGCCTGACTTTCCACGTGTTGGCCAAAGAGAGGCTTCCTAGGCTCCAATCTCTCTATCACGCTTTGGACGTTAGTAATGGGCCCATTTGTGATGCCGGCACAACCATCGGAACACGCGGGCACCTCCACAGCTGCCAAATTTTGAACTGGTGCTGCCGTCATTGACGGAGAGCATGCCTAGCCTGCCGATAGTGCCGACAGAGCCCTTGGCTGGCCAAAAGTATGCCCCGCTTCCTGCCGGCGGCCACCGAGACACCATGCACCCGGGTGGCCGCCAGTCCCACCATCCTCGCGTCGGTCTTCATCATCATCCGATGACGGCGACGACAGAGGGTGCTGTCGCACCGGCAGCCCGCCATTGATCCTGGTCGGCTCTACTTCCTGGAGTATATCGATGGGGTACCATAGGGCGTCTATGCCGCCGACCCACCTCGCCGTCCTGGTTCCACCACCAGTATACGCCGGGGTGGGACAAGCACCGGGTCGTCGGTCCGCGGCCATACGTTGAAGTCGGCCATGTCATCTCGAGCATCGTACGATCATCCACCTTCACCACCATTTCAAGGTCGCAGAGCACCGTATCAGTGGTGCGTGTAGTCCTCATGCTTGCCGGAACGCCCACAAGAGGTAGTTGCATCAGGAACGGCATCACGATGCCCGTCGCCTGGCCTGCCGAAGCCAAGGGCGCAGTAGAACAAAGACCTGCGGTGTGTCGGCATGCCCTTTGGTCACCATTCTGTCCCGCGTGGACACGGTCTTGTAGAGGACAAGGAAGTCCTGTGGGAAGTAGGCACAGATGGACAAGTCGAGGGGGCCGAGATCGAACTCCGCGAACAGCGCCTGGGCCGAAGAGGCGAGGTCCACAACTTGGATCGAGCCCGCGACGGAGACGACCACCGCCTGCGACAGCTCATTTTCCAGAGCACATATGTCGATCGCCCTCTCGAGGAAGCAACAGTCCACCACCGGGTCAGCGTCAGAATGCGGCGGAGCGCCCGACGCGAATGGGACAGAGAAGCCCGGTCTGGCCACGCTCCCGATGGACACAGCAGAGGCAACGCAGGCCACCTGCACCCACGAATGCCCAACACAGAGAGCCCCAGCCGGCGGGGGGCAAGGAGGCGGGGGTGGGAGGGTCGTGTGCGCCGCAGCTGGAGCAGGGCCCCCCGAGGTGAACCGCACCGCGCCCGGGGGCGGCGATAGGGAGTCAGAGGACGCTCTAGGCATGTGCTAGCGCAGAGCAGGTGCCTGACGCGCGGGAGGCATGCCCGACGGGCTCCTGGGGCAAGTACAACCACGGGAGATGCGATGAAACCCACCACAGTGCACACATTTGGCCGGATTTGTGCAATTGCGCGAGATGTGGCCGTCATCCTCACCGCAGTTGTAATAATAGCGATGGAGTGACGGTGGAATGGTGGAGCGCGGCGGGCGGGGGAAAGCAAGCTAGCCGACCTTGGGTGGGAGACGAGGACCGGCACTCCTTCCGGTTCCTGACCTGCTGCCAGGGAGCGCCGACGGGTCGGCCGCCGGAGCGTCAGGCAGTGGCGGCGAGGCGACGATGATGGAGTGATACGTCTCCAACGTATCTATAATTTTTGATGTTCCATGCTATTATATTATCTGTTTTGGATGTTTTATATGCATTAATATGTTATTTTATACTCCCTCCGTCCCAAAATAAGTGACTCGACTTTGTACTAACTTTGTACTAAAGCTAGTACAAAGTTGAGTCACTTATTTTGGGACTAAGGGAGTATTATTTTTGGGACTAACTTATTAACCTAGAGCCCAGTGCCCGTTTCTGTTTTTCCTTGTTTTTGAGCTTCGCAGAAAAGGAATACTAAACGGAATAAATTTTCATGATGATTTTTCTTGGACCAGAAGACACCTATGGGACTTGGAGTGCAAGTCAAAAGAGCCACGAGGCGGCGGCAAGGGTGGAGGGCGCGCCCTAGGGGGGCGCCCCCTACCTTGTGGACCCCTCGGTGACTCCCTGACCTAGATCTTCCTCTTGTATATTCACATATATTCCAAAACCCTCAGAAGCATCCACGAAAACACTTTTCCACCGCCGCAACCTTCTGTTCTCGTGAGATCCCATCTTGGGGCCTTTTTCTAGCATCCCGACAGAGGGGGATTCAATCACGGAGGGCATCTACATCAACTCCATTGCCACTCCGATGAAGCGTGAGTAGTTTACCACAGACCTACGGGTCCATAGCTAGTAGCTAGATGGATTCTTCTCTCTCTTTGATTCTCAATACCATGTTCTCCTTGATGTTCTTGGAGATCTATCCGATGTAATCTTCTTTTGCGGTGTTTTTGTTGAGATCCGATGAATTGTGGATTTATGATCAGCTTATCTATGAATATTATTTCAATATTCTCTGAATTCTTATATGCATGATTTGATATCTTTGTATTTATCTTTGAATTATCGGTTTGGTTTGGCCAACTAGATTGGTTTTTCTTGCAATGTGATAGGTGCTTAGCTTTGGGTTCAATCTTGCGTGATTTCACCCAGTGACAAAGTAGGGGTAGCGAGACACGTATTGAATTGTTGCCATCGAGGATAAAAAGATGGGTTTTTCATCATATTGCTTGAGTTTATTCCTCTACATCATGTCATCTTACTTAAGGCGTTACTCTGTTCTTTATCAACTTAATACTCTAGATGCATACTGGATAGCGGTCGATGTGTGGAGTAATAGTAGTAGATGCAGGCAGGAGTCGGTCTACTTGACGCGGACGTGATGCCTATATTGCATAATCATTGCCTTGGATATCGTCATAACTTTGCACTTTTCTATAGATTGCTCGACAGTAATTTGTTCACCCACCGTATTATTTGCCTTCAAGAGAGAAGCCTCTAGTGAAACCTATGGCCCCCGTGTCTATTTTCCATCATATTAGTTTCCGATCTACTATTTTGCAATCTTTTATTTCCAGACCTATAAACCAAAAAAAACCAAAAATATTTTATCTTTTGTTTAGTTTTATCTATCTCAATCAGATCTCACCTTTGCAAGTGATCATGAAGGGATTGACAACCCCTTTATCGCGTTGGGTGCAAGTGTTTGATTGTTTGTGCATGTGCATCTATTGAGGACTTGCTCGTTTCTCCTACTGGATTGATACCTTGGTTCTTAACTGAGGGAAATACTTATCTCTACTATGCCGCATCACCGTTTCCTCTTCAAGGGAAAAACCAACGCAGGCTCAAGAGGTAGGAGGAAGAATTTCTGGCGCCGTTGCCGGGGAGATCTACGTCAAGCCTACCAAGTACCCATCATAAAACTCTCATCTCTTGCATTACATTATTCGCCATTTGCCTCTCGTTTTCCTCTCCTCCACTTCTAAAATGATTTTCGAAAAGATTTGCCTTTTTATTCGCCCTTCTTCCGTTCATCTTTTCACTAGCTTTTTGTATGCTTGTTTGCTAGATCGGTTTGTTGCCACCATGTCTGAATCTGAGGAGGTTTTCATCGAAAAGGATAGTAGTAATCTTGAGGAAAATTTTGATGACTTTGCTAATAATGATCCTCATGAAGAACCTACTAGCATGCATACAAAAAAAATCAGTATTGGCAGCGGTAATATTATTGGAAAAGGTGTTATTCAAGATTTCTTTACTTGTGCTGGCACGCTACCTATGCTAGGAGGATATATTCTTCATAAAACTAATAGTCTTGCGGATGCTATAACTTTGCTCATAATTGAACTCGAAAGACGATTTGTTCCTATGCATCCTTGCATACAAAGGATTTTCCTAGAGTTTTCTAATATTCAGCACTCTCAAGTCAAGCATGCCGCCACTATTTTTTTAGCTCGGGAATTTAGATTTATCATGAAAGAAGCTAGCGAAATTTTTTCTCATTATAAAATTAATGCTGGTTGTCCTCCCATAGAGGAGATCCTTTTAATCAAGAGGAAATAATGAGATTACAATCTCCTAATTTTGTTGCCTATAATGAAAATTTGAGAAAAAGAGTCCCTACAGAAGTTTTGGTTGATAAGATCTCTGAACTTAATGATAATTTTGCTATACAAAACAATGGATTAGGGTTCGTGCTAGGAGATAAGCTTACGACGTTTTACCAAATGAAAGCTTACAATGACGAGTTGATTATAAATTATAAAGGGCCGAAGGAGGTACCTATTCCTCCCGCACTTGATCTTAAGGATCCTTACCCTATTAAATTTAGCCCTTTTGATTACTTTTCCTTACCACAAAGGAAACTTGCCGCTGAAAGAAGGGAATATGAGATGAGCATGGATGATCTCCTTTACTATTATGCCAATTGTTGGGGATATAATTATTAATATGACCCGCCCAGGAGGGGCCGGGTTATACTCATGACGACTCATGAAGCCCAAGACAGCTCCTGGAGATGGCGGGTTAATTGAGGGCCCAAAGCCCAAAGGGTAACTTAAAGCCCGTAGAGATAAACCGCCATATGGGTATAACTTGTAGTATAAGGAAGGAATAGAAAGAGACCGAGCGAAACACTGTTTATGAGCCGGCCGGGACTCTATGAGCCGCTGGGCGTCAACCTCTGTATATAAAGGGACAACCCGGCGGTGGTTCAAGGCAAGTAACATCAGATCGAGAGCTAGGTCAAGCGAATTCGCTCCCTGGTTATCAAGACATAAGCAATCCCACTCAAAACTGGATCGTAGGCTGTTACCTTCATCGTAAGGGGCCGAACCAGTATAAACCCCGTGTCCTTTGTCCCGACTAACCCCTTCTTGCTTCCTAGTTGCGATGGCTCCACGACTAAGTCCTTTCGCTAGGACATCTGCCGTGAAAATTCCACGATAGTTGGCGCCCACCGTGGGGCCAGCGCACGGTGGATTTGAGTTCTTGAAGGGCAGCTTCGAAGGGCTCAAGTGATACGCTGTGGGCCGGATGACCAAGAGTCGTCGCGGCAAGCTCTACATCGACGACGCAGGTTGGGGCCCCGACGCCGGGTCAATTGAGTATGGGTACCGGGTCCCCTTCGGCGGAATTCACGTCTTCATTGGCCGGATCGGCGAGCCAGGCCCTGAGCCGGACATCTGCACTGACATCGTCGAGACGGATCAGCGTGCGAGACCCGCCCAGGCTCCGCCCGCCATGAAGCGTGCCTTCGTGGGATGCATCCATGGAGGAGAACTTCCTGAAGGATCCGTATCTGGTGGTGAGACGGCGATCTATTCTGACGGTGAGTCGTCCATGGGTGAGACGGATTCGTTGTACCAACTACAAGACGGCGGGCTTGGGGGCTGTTCCGATGGCAGCAGTATTCCGGACCCCTTTGAGCTGCCGAGCAGCGTAGGGATCTTCATGGCTGGCACATAAACAGGTCAAAACTCTACAGCTGCGGCAGCAATAACCTCCGGGTCTGCGGCAGCCGGGGCAGGAGGCCCTGTGCGCCCGCCGGCTCAGGTGCTGATTGATCTCACGGATAGGCTAACAACCCTGTTAACTACCACAGTTAATCTGGCAGATCAGGCTGAACATGATGCAGAGGTGGCTCGGTTGCGTGAGGAGATAGCACAAGCCAAGGAAAACCTAGCAGCTGAGGGCACCAGATTGGCCATAGAACGGGCAGCTTTGGACGCTCGAGCTCAGCAGCTTCAATCAGAAGCGTTCCAGCTTACGATGGATTTAAACGCATCAAATGAGGTCATGAGGAGAAGGCACCAGAAGTCTCAATCTCGTCTGCCTTCGATTTATGATCCTAGAAATCTCTTCGGCACACCCGGTGCAGGTCCCAGTAATCCACTAGAGGCAAACCCGGCTGCGACGCCCAGGGCTGGGACGCCGGTTCAACCATGGGTGACGGAACCTCCCCGAGTGAACACTGCTCCGCCTCAGTATGTGCCAACACCACCGAGTCATTATTCTAACCCGTTGGAGAACATGATCGCTGTGGCGGCGCGATTGGCGGCTCTCCCGGTGGAGGGGGACTCTCCGACGATGATTGAAACACGAAGGGTCAGAGAACTTCTTCAGACGGCTCTGGTACAGCAGGAGGCATACTCTTACAGTCGAGACAGGATTCATTCGACCCCTAGCCCAAGCCGGAGCCCGAGTTATAGCAGGCATATGGACTCGGCGGCAGTCTCAAGTAACATCTGGCGCCGTGATCAGCCAGGCGGGCGAGACCCGGCGCGAGATGGGACCCCTAACTTGGCTAATCAGGATAGGGGATGCCAAGAGGCCGAGCGGGCGGCTCAGCAGGCGATGGAGCAGGCGACTCAGCAGGCGGCTTACCAACCTTTTCCGGTTTATCCGACGACTTCTATTGAGGCAGGCGTGACCACGAGAACCGGAGGTGTCCCTTGCTTAGTGCCAGCACTACGTAATGAGCGTTTGCCCAAGGATTTTAAGGGGCCTCAAAAGGTGCCTAACTACACGGCTGACTTACAGCCCGGGGCGTGGATTGAAAGTTATGAGATGGCCATGGAATTGCTGGAGGTCAGTGATGCGGCAATGGCCAAGTACTTCACTATGATGTTGGATGGAACGGGCCGCACTTGGTTAAAGGGGCTGCCTCCTAACTCCATTGGTTCCTAAGCCGAGTTAAAGGCCCGGTTTATTCAGAACTTCAAAGACACATGCAAGCAGCCCATGTCGATTGTGGACTTGACTAATTGCAAGCAAGAGGAAGGTGAATCCACGACCCATTGGGTGCGCCGGGTGAAGGAAATAATACATTCATCTGATAAGATGGATGCCGGCTCTGCGGTCTTAATGTTGGAGAAAAATTGCCGTTTTGAGCCTCTAAAACAGAAGCTGGGGCGGCTCAAGCACGTTGTAATGACATGGGCCAACTGATGGTGGCTCTAGTCAAATACGTCGATTCTGATAGTACCAAGGATCCCGCGTCCGATGAAGAGAAGACAGGGAAGGGAAAGAAGAATGGTAACACTAAAGGTCTTCAGCATAACCCGGCTAATCAAGGAGGCAATAATAAACGTAAGGCGGATGGTAGCTCGGAGTTTGTCGCGAATACGCAGGGAAACAATCAACGACGCAAGGGGAGGCCACCTCCTCGGTCTGGCGGGTCAGGTCCCACCCTTGAGCAGTTGCTGAATGAGCCTTGTCCAAGACACGGCACCCAGGAGAAGTCGGCCACTCATCTGTGGAAAGACTGTACGATCATGAAGGCTTTCAAGAATTCTAACATGTTCGACGGCAATCACGGGCCGGGCGGCGGCTCAGGCGGTGGCGGTTTTCATGGCCAGGGCCCTCAAGGTCATCAAGGTGGTTATAATCAGCAATCTGGCCAAGGAAGTCAACAGCAGCAGCAATCCGGGTATCAGAGTAACCCAAAGCAGCTGAATAGTGGGCAGTATCATGTGTTCACCACTAGCTTATGCAAACGGGACCATAAACTTCATAAGAGGGCGGTGAACATTGTTGAACCGGCGGTTCCTCGTTATCTGAGATGGTCTGAGTAGCCTATTCTATGGAGTAGGGAGGATCACCCTCCATGGGTTGATTACCCGGGCCACTTGGCTTTAGTGGTGTCACCTCAAGTTGGTGGATACAAATTCACAAAAGTGCTCATGGATGGAGGCAGCAACATCAACATCCTTTATTATGAGACCTTTCGTCGCATGGGGTTGACTGATAAGAATCTCAAGACGTCCAACACTGTTTTCATGGAGTAGTGCCCGGTAAGTCGGCGTACCCAGTGGGTAAGATTGAGCTAGAAGTAGCCTTTGCGGATGAGCATGATTCCCGGGCTGAGAAGTTAACTTTTGAGGTAGTCAAAATCCAGAGCCCATATCACGCATTGTTTGGACGGCCAGCTTATGCAAAGTTCATGGCACGGCCTTGTTATGTTTATCTACAGCTCAAGATGCCGGGTCATAAGGGCACCATCACAGTGCACGGAAGTCGGAAGATAGCCTTGGAATGTGAGGAAGGCGATGCTGCTTATGCAGAATCTGTTTGTGCAACAGAAGAATTGAAGTTCTACAAGGACAATGTCGACCCGGCGGACATGACGTCTTTGAAAAAGCCAACCACGGAACATGAGCCGGTGATGAAGTTTAAGTCGGCCGATGACACCAAGCTTGTTGATTTTGTTCCAGGCGACTCATCTAAGCAGTTCAGTATCAGTGCCAATCTGGATCCCAAATAGGAAAGCGCGCTCATCGAGTTCATCCGTGAGAACCGGGACATCTTTGCATGGAAACCTTCTAACATGCCGGGTGTACCGAGAGAACTCGCTGAGCACACTCTTAATATTGATCCAAAATTTAAGCCGGTCAAACAGTTCCTTCGGCGGTTTAATGAGCAGAGGCGTAAAGCTATTGGTGAGGAGGTGGCCCGGCTTCTGGCCACCGGGTTTATTGTTGAAGTCTTTCACCCGGAGTGGTTGGCTAACCCGGTGTTTGTGCTAAAAAAGAACGGCACTTGCGTATGTGTGTGGATTACACGGACTTAAACAAGGCTTGTCTGGCTGATCCTTTCGCCCTCCCTCGTATTGATCAAATCATTGATGCTACAGCGGGTTGTGAGCCTTTGAGCTTCTTGGATGCATATTCTGGATATCATCAGATCAAAATGGCAGTTAAGGACCAGGAGAAGACGGCTTTCATCACTCCGTTTGGCGCCTTCTGTTATGTGTCTATGCCCTTTGGGCTTAAAAGTGCCCAGGCGACTTATCAGTGACATGTGCAGAACTGTCTCCACAATCAGATTGGTCGTAATGTCCATGCTTATGTGGACGACATTGTGGTGAAGTCCAGAGAGAAGGAGACTTTGATAGATGATCTGAAAGAAACCTTTGATAATCTCCGGGTCTACAAGATGATGCTTAACCCGGCCAAGTGCGTTTTTGGAGTGCCAACTGGCAAGCTTTTGGGTTTTCTGGTTTCTAACAGGGGCATTGAAGCTAACCCGGAGAAGATCAAGGCAATCACCTCTTTGGCTAAGCCGGCGTGTGTTAATGATGTTCAGCGTCTGGCGGGTCGTATTGCTGCTTTAAGCTGGTTCATAAGCCGGTTAGGTGAGAAGGCCATACCGCTGTACCAGATGATGAAGAAGATGGACGACTTTGTCTAGAGTGATGCTGCTAATGCTGCCTTTGAAGATTTGAAGAGACAGTTATCTGAGCCGCCGGTCCTTGCTGCTCCTATTGATAAGGAGCCCTTATTGTTGTATGTGGCTGCTAACACACGTGCCATCAGCGTGGCCATTGTGGTGGAGCGCAAGGAGGCTGGCAAGGAGCATCCGGTTCAACGGCCGGTTTACTACATCAGTGAGGTGCTTATTGTGTCCAAGCAAAGGTACCCACATTGGCAGAAACTTGTTTATGGGGTGTTCATGGCAAGCCGAAAGCTTAAGCAATACTTCCAGGGTCACCCCATCACTGTGGTCAGTTCTGGTCCTTTGGGAGATATCATTCAAAACAGAGAGGCCACGGGACGAGTCGCCAAGTGGGCCATTGAACTTGGGCCTCATGGTTTAAAGTATGTGCCACGCACTGCTATTAAGTCTCAAGCACTGGTGGATTTCATCAACGATTGGACGGAGCTGCAGATGCCTGAAGAAAAGCCGGACAACACATATTGGACTATTCATTTTGATGGGTCCAGGAAGTTGGAAGGCTCGGGGGCTGGAGTTTTCTTAGCTTCCCCTCGAGGTGACAAATTTTGTTATGTGCTCCGGTTGATGTTTCCCTGTACTAACATTGCAGCTGAGTATGAGGCCTTGCTCCATGGTCTTTTGATGGCTAAAGAGATGAACTTAAGCCAGGTAAGGTGCTTTGGCGACTCAGATTTGGTGGCTCAACAAGTATCAGGCAAGTGGGATTCTAAGGATCCCCTCATGGCGGCTTATCGCCGTGAAGTTGATGCCATTGCTGGACACTTCAAGGGTTACCAGGTGGAACACATTGATCACAGAAAGAACGAGGCAGCCGATGCTTTAAGCCGGCTGGGGTCTCAGCGTAAGCCGGTGCCACCTAACACCTTTTTGGATGTTTTGCATAACCCTTCTGTCAAGTTACCTACAGAGGAAGACTTGGTTGTTCCTGACCCGGAAGCACAACTGGTGGCGGCTCTTCACGTTATCCCAGACTGGACAGTTCCATATTTGGCTTACATGACCCGGGGCGAGTTGCCTAAGGACGAAACCTTGGCTAGGTAGATAACCCGCGGTCTAAGTCAATGATGATTGTTAATGGGGAGTTACATCATCGCAGTGTTACTGGGGCGTTTCAACACTGTGTATCGCCTGAGGAAGGTCAAGAAATTCTTCGTGAGATCCATGAAGGAGATTGTGGCCATCATGCCGGCTCAAAATCTCTTGTGGCCAAAGCTTCCCGTCATGGTTTTTATTGGCTGACGACTCATGCTGATGCGGAGGATCTGGTCAGTAAATGTGATGGTTGCCAGAAATTCTCACGACGGGCTCATCTGCCGGGTCAAGAATTGAGGATGATTCCAATTACTTGGCCATTTGCAGTCTGGGGGCTTGACATGGTTGGGCATTTCAAAAGGTCCAAAGATAAAAAGACACACCTCCTGGTGGCGGTTGATAAATTCATGAAGTGGGTTGAGGCAGAGCCGGTCAGTAAGTGTGATGCAGCCACGGCGGTTCAATTCATGAAAAAGGTGATCTTTCGTTTTGGTTTTCCACACAGTATCATAACTGACAACGGTACTAATCTGTCCAAAGGTGCCATGGAAGAATTCTGTCAACGTGAGCATATCCGGCTCGATGTTTCATCGGTAGCTCACCCTCAATCCAATGGTTAAGCTGAAAGAGCCAATCAGAAGATCTTGAAAGGCATAAAGCCCCGGCTCATGGTTCCCTTACAGTGGACGCCGGGTTGTTGGGTGGAGGAGTTGCCTTCTGTGATCTGGAGCATCAATACTACACCTAACAGATCTACGGGTTATACGCCTTTCTTCATGGTTTATGGAGCAGAGGCGGTTCTACCGAGTGACATCCGTCATGACTCACCCCGTGTGGCAGCTTATGTTGAAGCTAATAATGAACAAGCCCGTCAGGATGCACTTGACCTGTTGGATGAGAAGCGTGACTTAGCAGCGGCCCGCTCAGCGATTTACCAACAGGACCTGCGCCGTTATCATAGCCGCCGGGTTAAGTCCAGAACCTTTCAAGAAGGTGACTTGGTGCTCCGGCTCATCCAGGATCAGACTGATGCACACAAACTATCCCCACCCTGAGAAGGGCCCTTTGTGGTCAGCAATAACTTACACAACGGGTCATACTACCTCATCGATGTTCGAGAGCACAAAGACTCACGTAAGTCAGAGGAAGAGACCCGCCGGCCGTGGAACGTCGCTCATCTGCGGCCTTACTATACTTGAGCCACCGGCTCTCATGATGTACATATTTTGATGATGTATATATTATCATAAGTAATAAAGTAGGACCTCTGTCCTTTTCATCCTCAAAGTTATTATGTCTTCATTATTATGTCTTTGAAACGACCAACAGGGGGCTGATCATATTTGAATCTAGCTTTCCTTTTGATCCGGCTCATGATCGTACTCGAATCTAGCCGTTAATACATCATGATCACTAGGGGGCTTCCTGTTCAAACATAGGTCGTATTCGAACCAAAGAGAACATAGCTGTCGATACCCTTTTGATCGGCACACTGCCAAACTCACTAGGGGGCTTCTTGATCGTATCAGAATCATAGCTTAACCCCTTTTGGGTCCGACGTTGATCGTATTCGAATCAGCGTCGTTAAAAAACTCTCAAGGTCATTTGGGGGCTTCCTGTTCAAACATAGGTCGTATTCGAACCAAAGAGAACATAGCTGTCGGTATTTCTTGATCGGCGCAACGCCAAAGCCATTGGGGGCTACATGATCGTATTCGAATCCTATCTTAACCCCTTTGGAACGGTTTACTGATCGTATTCAAATCAGAAGCCTTAAAATTCTGTCTATTTTGTCTAAACTTTTTGTAAACAGTCTTTTGGTTTTGTCTTGAGACTTTTTTGATCATAGTTGAAGCATTTAATCAGTGGCTTCTATTTAACCCGGCTTAACCTTGGCCAATAAGTCGCCAGTGTATAACAATCATCATATATGTGGAAGTACCGGCTTCCACAAGATTGGGCTATCACCCTTACTGTTTGGATCATGTAAACCAGCAGCACAAATCAAAGGATCACAGGTATGATACTATAGTTGTGTTTCAAAGCTATAATTCATAACAAGCTTATCTATGACTCTTTTTCATGTTCCGGGTTTCATGTAAGATATATGACCCGCCCTGTGGTAAGCCGCCAAGGGTCTTGTGATTTACTTCTATATGCAGGACACTTTAAACACCTTCTTAAGCATAAGGAAAACACATGGTAAGTATGACACAGGTGAATATAACATGGCGGCTTAACAGTGTTGAAGCACCAGACATGTGGACGATGGCACGGCAAAATCAAGTTATTTTTACCCTATTACATGACTCCCCGAGTCCAAGTGATTAACATTGTTTTTCAGCAACACACAAATATGAGCCGCCGGACGGATCAGTTGTTTTGTTGGCCTGAAGCTTTCGGATCATCCCTTTCCGCTCCTCCATCTTGTTCCCTGTCCTGGAAGGTTGATGATGACCAGTCAATGCCACTCAAAGCTTCAAATTCAGCTTCATCATCAATTAATCCGGTCGGGTCAACTTCAGGGGCGAAGGTATGCTTACGAATTGGAGGGATCAGGCTGGTCACTGCATAATGTGGCGTTGGAATTCTCTGATTTTCTGCGTCATAACCCGGTTGGTACTTAGTAAGATCCGTGTCATTACCAATCAGAGTGGCCACGGGGCGTATTTCCTTCACACAAGCGGTGAAGTCTTTCTGATCAAATGTTGATCCGTCCTTCAGGCTTGGATATCCAATGGCGATGTCGGCCGGGTCTAGTTCCGGTAGCCACGCCTTGGCCCGGCTTAAAGCAGCTATGGCTCCAGCTCTTGTAGAAGATCGCCTTAGCTCATTGAACCGCTGGGGCAGCACAGCAAGCTGTTTCAGTACATCCGCCAGGAGTGTGGGGACTTCGTTTGATAGAGCAACTGCAGCCAAGGCACGCTGAGATCCGGTGTAGAGTTGTTCCACCAACGTATAAACCGCCTTCAGTTTGATCAACATGCTTTGGTTAAGATTGGAGCTCCTGGGGCCTGCATTACAATGTCAGGTGAGTTCATGACAGTATTATGCTTATTAGAAAGATTCAAATATATAACACTTGCAAGGCGGCTTACCAAAGATTGCGGAGACCATCTGAGATACACGGTGTTTTAAGCCGGATAATTCAGTGGTTACCTCTTCAAGAGCTTTCTCCGCTGCTTCGGCTCGTTGGGTTAAAGCAATTTTTTCGTCAGCCCAGGCCTTCTTTTCAACTTCAAATCCAGATTTCAGTTTCTCCTGCTCAGATACACTGAATTCAAATATGGAATTAGCCTTCTGGGTTTCAGTTTCTTGGGCCTCTAGGCGGCTCTTCGGTTCAGACAGTTCTGATTGAAGTTGGGCAGTCGTGGCCTGCACAAATACCGGGTTAAAAAATCATGAGCATTGGCATACAGTATTAAGTCCCAAGTCTTGTACAAGCAACAACACTTGGCACTTGGGGGCTAATGTATATTGAAGAAATTTGCTTAAAATGGCGGTTCATGTTAGTAAGTCCCAAGCATTTTGCAAGCAAAGATACTTGGCACTTGGGAGCTAATGCATATTGCTGTTACAGGGTATTTTATTTGATTCAGGCATAATAAGGACCGGTTCAAACATGTTGTTTAAGCCGGCCCTTCGGGGCTACAACGTAAACCAGATTTCTTATATATTTTTGCCCAGACATATTACCAATATTATCAGCTTGTTACTAAGTCTACAACATATTTCATCATAAGCAATAGACTTGGGGGCTGGCATAGTAAGGAAAAATAGGTACAGAGAAAGGATTGTACCTCAAACTTCTACTGCATCTGCTTCACCATATCAATTTCTATGTCGCGACTGCTGTGTACTTGGTTCATATAGCCAGAAAAGAGTTCTCCGATACTCATGTGAGTATAATCAGTGACATCCAGCTTAGCTTTGCGGCGTTCCAGAAGTTCTTGCTTGGCAGAACACTTGGCCAGCACGGTTGGTCTCCCCGGCTCAACAAAGCTGGTCTTGGTGATTTCGACATCAAGATCTTGAGGGTCATCCGTCTTGGCCGGGCTAGGGAATTCCGGATTATCAGAACCATCGACGACTTGCTCGACAGGAGGGTCTGCAGTGGGTGTTGGTATATCATGAGCTGGCTCAGGCGGCGGCTCATGAGTGGAGGTTTCAGGTGCAGTTGTTCCAAGCTCCAGCTCATTTAAGATCGGCTCTTCGGCCGGCTTGTTCTTTTTCGCCCTTTTGCTGGGCTTTGCTTGTCCCTGCATAAAATCAAAAGGTCAGTGCAAGTGTAGCAAATTGAAATGAACACAGGATAAGCAGGTTATCGTTACCCTGGAGCGGTTTTAAAAGCCGGCAAATTGGACTACATTGATTCGCCGGAGGAAGGTGAAGTTTCCTGATAATTTGAGTCAGAAGAATTAACTGGTTGACGAGTGAGACCCGCCAAAGGATAAAAGGGATATAAATCGGAGGTGACCTCGTTCCGATGCTTTCTTGGTGCATTGGGTAAGCCGGAGGAGAGTTCCGCATCTTTGCTGGTCCAAGTCTGCCTCCGGCTCTCATGAATCTGTCGCTTCAAAAGAAACTGAGGATCGTGATAAGCTAAGGGATGTGAAAATCTTACTTTCCGGGTTACACTTCGGATTTTCTGTCTTGGCAAAGGCTCGGAGTCGGAAGAAATGATAGTTACCTCTTCAGCTTTTCCATGACTGGTTCCCGTGTCTTCCTGCTGATAATCAGTGTCAATAAGGTAATTGAAAAAGGATCCAAGAGAGTCAAGGGCTACCTCCGGCTCAGAGGTATCTTCTAAATGAAGCAAATCTGAGGCGCTGGTCTTGTTCCCCTTCTTCCTGGCAGCGGCTTTCCGGGTGGCTTTCTTGGCCTTTCTGGCTTTCTTTGCAGCTTCATGATCATACTTGGCCTTCCAAAATTCGTCAGTGGCCTGTGAATTACAACAAGAGTTTTGAGTAAAGGTAAAACCTTCAAAGGTGAAAGTAAAAATGTTTAAATTAGTGGCTTACCGCTGGAGCCGGGTTAGCTTTGCAGAAAGGACTTAAACCTACTTTGCCACAGTCTGCCAGGCTCTCATTCAGAAGTGATTTTGTCATATCATCAATGACGTCCTCAGGTAAATCGTCAGGGCTGTGCCACAGAGGATCATTCTTCTAACCTATGTAGTCGCACATCAAACCAGGGCGTCGGCTCAGTGGAATAACCCGCCAGGCAAGCCAAACCCGGACCAGATCGATGCCATTTAAGCCATTCCCCAAAAGAGCCTTGACTTTACTCATGGTGGGGGCAAGTTTCTGGCGTTCAGCAGAAGACAGCTTATCTGGTAGAGGATGAGTGGACTCGAGGCGCAGGGCGCGAAAGCCGGGCAGAGGGTTCTCATCAGCCGGAGAAGTATCTTGACAATAGAAACATGTCTGGTTCTAGTCTTTGGGGTGACTCGGTGGATCGGCATGCGGAAAAATGCAGTCTCTCCGTCGCTGGATTGAGATCCCACCAAGTTCCAAGCTAGGCCCGTTGGCACGTTCATTCTGGCAGTTCAAATAAAATAATTCTTTGAAGAGTAGCAAGTTGGGTTCTTCTCCAAGGTACACCTCACAGAACACTTGGAAATTGCAAATATTAGATACGGAGTTGGGCCCGATATCTTGAGGTCGGATGTCAAAAAAGTGCAGGACGTCTCTAAAAAACTTTGAGTTGGGTGGAGAAAAGCCCCAGTTCATGTGATCTGTGAAGATGATGACTTCCCCTTCTTTGGGTTGAGGCTTTTCTTCTGTTGGATCAGGAGCACGGTAGGACATAACTTCCTTCTTTGGCAGATAGCCAGTCTTCACAAAATCAGCAAGTGTGCTTTCTGTGACGATGGATTTGACCCAATTGCATGTAACGGGTGCTTTGGGCGCTTTCGGCGGCATTATGAAGATGGAAGCCTAGCAAAAAGTGAAATTGCCGGTTTAACCGTAAGCCGGAGGAAAAAATTACAGTACATATTCAAGATGGCGGCTTTCAAAGGGGCCTAATGGTATATGGTTAATTATTTAAGTCGCCATGAGCAGTTAAGTTATTTGAGTCGCCATGTGTGGTTGAGGTTATCTATTTGAGCTTTGTAACTAGAAGCCGGTGGTATGAGCCGCCATGGCTAGGTGGATCTATCAAGATGCAGACGTTGATTAAGTGTCACAAAAAATAGGTTTCACAGATTGCAATTATTATTTTGGATCAACGGATGCTCAGAAAAGGAAAAATATTCTAGACCTAAAAAACCAGTACAGAGAAGTTCATCAGTACTAAAGAAGCCTTTATACAAGAAAAGGAGATCTACTAGCATCTGAAATGGATGCGAAGCAGCTACCGCATAAGTTTTTACACTTCTTTTAGATCAAAAGAGGATGCGGTGGAGAAACCACGAAGAATCCGTGATGAACAGCGAAGAACACAGAAGAACTCGCAAACCCTAATGTGGATCTAAGGTGCGGAAAAGCAGAGACTTACGGGTGCAGATCTACTGCGGAGGTTCGCCGCCGTTCTCTGGAAAAGCTCAGGTTGATGCAGCGGCCAGGGTCGAAGACGACAAAGTTCGGTGCGGCGGCGGCGGAGCTCGAGCAGCGGTAGGGTTGCGGGAGGAAGAAGACGATGGAAAAGGGGGAGAATGAAGAAAGGCCAGTTGTGTCTATTTATAAAGGAAGGACTAATAAGTGGGCGCGAAAAACGAGGAGGCCGAAAATTATGGGTATCCAGCTTGTCGGGATGCCTCGATTCTCGGGATGGTTATTAAAGATAAGGATCCGTTGAGATATATTGGATAAAATATGAATTAATGACAGATGACGTCATGGCGGGTCATTGCAAATCCAGAAAATGACGTCATGGCGGGTTACAAATTTTCGTTTGACAGAGAGCAGAAGACCTTTCCTAAAGTGATGAAGATTGACATGAACCAGTTCAAATCAATCTGGGGCCTAATCTTGGGGATATAATTATTAATATGACCCGCCCAGGAGGGGCCGGGTTATACTCATGACGACTCATGAAGCCCAAGACAGCTCCTGGAGATGGCGGGTTAATTGAGGGCCCAAGGCCCAAAGGGTAACTTAAAGCCCGTATAGATAAACCGCCATATGGGTATAACTTGTAGTATAAGGAAGGAATAGAAAGAGACCGAGACGGACACTGTTTATGAGCCGGCCGGGACTCTATGAGCCGCTGGGCATCAATCTCTGTATATAAAGGGACGACCCGGCGGCGGTTCAGGGCAAGTAACATCAGATCGAGAGCTAGGTCAGGCGAATTCGCTCCCTGGTTATCAAGACATAAGCAATCCCACTCAAAACTGGATCGTAGGCTGTTACCTTCATCGTAAGGGGACGAACTAGTATAAACCCCATGTCCTTTGTCCCGATTAACCCCTTCTTGCTTCCTAGTTGCGATGGCTCCACGACTAAGTCCTTTCGCTAGGACATGTGCCGTGAAAATTCCACGACATCAATACCTAGATCTATGTTTTTATGCCTAGCTAAGGGCGTTAAACAATAGCGCTTGTTGGGAGGCAACCCAATTTTATTTTTGTTCTTGCTTTTTTTGGTTCTGTTTTTCGATAAATAATTCATCTAGCCTCTAGTTAGATGTGTTTTTGTGTTTTAATTAGTGTTTGTGCCAAGTAAGACCTTTGGGATAGCTTACGGTGATAGTTGATTTTCTTGCTGAAAAACAGAAACTTTTGCGCCTAGTCCCAGAATTTTTAGAAATCACAGAAGCGTGATAAAATTCTGAATTTTTTACACAAGATTGATATAAAAATTTCCTCTGTTGTCCTAATTTTACAGAATTTTTGAAGTTAAAAAAGTATTCGGAGTGTATAGATTGCTACAGACTATTCTGTTTTTGACAGTTTCTATTTTCTATGTGTTGTTTGCTTATTTTGATGAATCTATGGGTAGTATCGGGGGGTATATGTGAACCATGGAGAAGTTGGAATACAGTAGATATTAGACCAATATAAATAAAGAATGAGTTCATAACAGTACCAAAAGTGGTGATTTTATTTTCTTATACTAACGGATCTCATGAGATTTTCTGTTGAGTTTTGTGTTGTGAAGTTTTCAAGTTTTGGGTAAAGATTTGATGGGCTATGGGATAAGGAGTGGCAAGAGCCTAAGATTGGGGATTCCCAAGGCACCCCAAGGTAATATTCAAGGACAACCAAGAGCCTAAGCTTGGGGATGCCCCGGATGGCATCCCCTCTTTCGTCTTTGTCTATCGTAAATTTACTTGAGGCTATATTTTTATTCACCACATGATATGTGTTTTGCTTGGAGCGTCTTGTATGATATGAGTCTTTACTTTTTAGTTTTCCACAATCATCCTTGCTGTACACACCTTTTGAGAGGGACACTCATGAATCGTGATTTATTAGAATACTCTATGTGCTTCACTTATATCTTTTGAGCTAGGCAATTTTGCTATAGTGCTTCACTTATATCTTTTTAGAGCACGACGGTGGTGTTATTTTATAGAAATTGTTAAACTCTCATGCTTCACTTATATATTTTGAGAGTCTCTCTAAATAGCATGGTAGTTTGCTTTGGTTATGAATTTAGGCCTAATATGATGGGCATCCAAGAGGGATATAATAGTAACTTTCATATAAAGTGCATTGAATACCATGAGAAGTTTGATTCCTTATGATTGTTTTGAGATATGAGGATGGTGATATTAGAGTTGCTAGTGAGTAACTGTGGATTGTAGAAATACTTGTGTTAAAGTTTGTGATTCCCGTAGCATGCACGTATGGTGAACCGTTATGTGATGAAGTCGGAGCATGATTTATTTATTGATTGTCTTCCTTATGAGTGGCGGTCGGGGACGAGCGATGGTCTTTTCCTACCAATCTACCCCCCCTAGGAGCATGCACGTAGTACTTTGTTTCGATGACTAATAGATTTTTGCAATAAGTATGTGAGTTCTTTATGACTAATGTTGAGTCCTAGGATTATACGCACTCTCACCCTTCCACCATTGCTAGCCTCTCTAGTACCACGCAAATTTCACTTGTGCCTTACACCTACCTTTTACCTTCCTTAAAACAGCCACCATACCTACCTATTATGGCATTTTCATAGCCATTCCGAGATATATTGCCATGCAACTTTCCACGGTTCCGTTTTATTATGACACGCTCCATCATTGTCATATTGCTTTGCATGATCGTAAGAAAGCTAGCATGATGTTTACATGGCTTGTCCATTTTTTGATGTCATTTGCTACGCTAGATCATTGCACATCCCGGTACACCGCCGGAGGCATTCATCTAGAGTCATATTTTGTTCTAAGTATCGAGTTGTAATTCTTGAGTTGTAAGTAAATAAAAGTGTGATGATCATCATTATTAGAGCATTGTCCCATGTGAGGAAAGGATGATGGAAGCTATGATTCCCTCACAATTTGGTATGAGTCTCTGGACTTAAAAAAAATTAAAAGAGGCCAAAGAAGCCACCATAAAAATGAGAGAAAAGAGAGAAGGGGCAATGTTACTATCCTTTTTCCACACTTGTGCTTCAAAGTAGCACCATGATCTTCATGATAGAGAGTCTCCTATGTTAGCACTTTCATATACTAGTAGGAATTTTTCATTATAGAACTTGGCTTGTATATTCCAATGATGGGCTTCCTCAAATTGCCCTAGGTCTTCGTGAGCAAGCGAGTTGGATGCACACCCACTTAGTTTCTTTTTGAGCTTTCATAAACTTATAGCTCTAGTGCATCCGTTGCATGGCAATCCCTACTCACTCACATTGATATCTATTGATGGACATCTCCATAGTCCGTTGATACGCCTAGTTGATGTGAGACTATCTACTTCTTTTTGTCTTCTCCACAACCACCATATTCTATTCCACCTATAGTGCTATGTCCATGGCTCACGCTCATGTATTGCGTGAAAGTTGAAAAAGTTTGAGAACATCAAAAGTATGAAACAATTGCTTGGCTTGTCATCAGGGTTGTTCATGATTTAATACTTTGTGTGATGAAGATGGAGCATAGCCACACTATATGATTTTGTAGGGATAACTTCCTTTGGCCATGTTATTTTGAGAAGACATGATTGCTTTATTAGTATGCTTGAAGTATTATTGCTTTTATGTCAATATTAAACTTTTGTTTTGAATCTTATGGATCTGAACATTCATGCCACAATAAAGAAAATTACATGGATAAATATGTTAGGTAGCATTCCACATCAAAAATTCTGTTTTTATCATTTACCTACTCGAGGGTGAGAAGGAATTAAGCTTGGGATGCTTGATACGTCTCCAACGTATCTATAATTTTTGATTGTTCCATGCTATTATATTATCTCTTTTGGATGTTTCATATTGATACGTCTCCAGCGTATCTATAATTTTTTTATTGTTCCATGCTGTTATATTATCATTCTTGGATGTTTTACAATCATTTTATATCATTTTTGGGTACTAACCTATTGACATAGTGCCCAGTGCCGGTTGCTATTTTCTACATGTTTTTTACATCATAGGAAATCAATACCAAACGGAGTCCAAATGCAGCGAAACTTTTTGTGGATTTTTTGGACCAGAAGACATCCAGTGGGCCAAAGAAGTACCGAAGAGGGAGCCCGAGGTGAGCACAAGACACGAGGGCGTGCCTGGAGGCCCAGGCGTGCCCTGGTGGGTTGTGCCCACCTCGGTGGCCTCCCGCACCGCCTCTTTGCTCTATAAATACCCCAATATTCCAGAAACCGTAGGGGAGTCGACGAAAATCAATTCCAGCCACCGCAAGTTCCAGAACCACCAAATCCAATCTAGACACCATCACGGAGGGGTTCATCATGTCCATTGGTGTCCTTTCGATGATGCGTGAGTAGTTCATTGTAGACCTACGGGTCCGTAGTTAGTAGCTAGATGGCTTCCTCCCTCTCTTTTGATTCTCAATACAATGGTCTCTTGTAGATCCATATGATGTAACTCTTTTTGCGATGTGTTTGTTGGGATCCGATGAACTTTGAGTTTATGATCAGATCTATCTTTTTATCCGTGAAAGTTATTTGAGTCTTCTTTGATCTATTATATGCATGATTGCTTATAGCCTCGTATTTCTTCTCCGATATTTGGGTTTTGTTTGGCCAACTTGATCTATTTATCTTGCAATGGGAAGAGGTGCTTTGTGATGGGTTCGATCTTACGGTGCTTGATCCCGGTGACACAAGGGGAACCGACACATATGTATCGTTGCTATTAAAGATAACAAGATGGGGTCTATTTCTACATAAATAGATCTTGTCTACATCATGTCATCATTTTTATTGCATTACTCCGTTTCTCCATGAACTTAATCACCGTCCAGCAAGCCTACGATGGAATTACTCACTGCCGGCAGTGAGCATCATGAAATTGGTGATGGAGGAAGGTTGGTGATGATGTCGATGAATCCCCCTCTCCGGGGCCCCGAATGGACTCTAGATCTGCCCTCCCGATGAAGAACAGGAGGTGGTGGCGGCTCCGTATCGTAAAACGCGATGAATCCTTCTCTCTGATTTCTTCTCCCCGAATAGGGTTATATAGAGTTGGAGTTGAGGTCGGATAGGTCCAGGGGGCCCACAAGCCCTCTAGGCACGCCCCAGGGGGCGTGCCCCCAGGCTTGTGGCCTTTGGGTGGACCCTCTCTGGTTAATCTTACGGTGCTTGATCCCAGTGACAGAAGGGGAATCGAGACATATGTATCATTGCTATGAAGGATAACAAGATGGGGTCTATTTCTACATAAATAGATCTTGTCTACATCATGTCATCATTCTTATTGCATTACTCCATTTCTCCATGAACTTAATCACCGTCCAGCAAGCCTACGATGGAATTACTCACTCCCGGCGGTGAGCATCATGAAATTGGTGATGGAGGAAGGTTGGTGATGATGATGTCGATGAATCCTCCTCTCCGGGGCCCCGAATGGACTCCATATCTGCCCTCCCGATGAAGAACAGGAGGTGGCGGCGGCTCCGTATCGTAAAATGCGATGAATCATTCTCTCTGATTTTTCTCTCCCCGAATAGGGTTATATAGAGTTGGAGTTGAGGTCGGAGGAGGTCCAGGGGGCCCACAAGCCCTCTAGGCACGCCCCAGGGGGCGTGCCCCCCAGGCTTGTGGCCTTTGGGTGGACCCCCTCTGGTTAATTCTTGCGCCAGTATTTTTTATATATTCCAAAAATATTCTCTGTAAATTTGCAGGTCAATCCGAGAACTTCTATTTCTGCACAAAAATAGCACCATGGCAATTCTGCTGAAAACAGCATCAGTCCGGGTTAGTTCCATTCAAATCATGCAAATTAGAGTCCAAAACAAGGGCAGAAGATTTTGGAGAAAGTAGATACAATGGAGACGTATCAACTCCCCCAAGCTTAACCCATTGCTTGTCCTCAAGCAATTCAGTTGACAAACTGAAAGTGACAAAGAAAAACTTTTATAAACTCTGTTTGATCTTGTTGTTGTAAATATGTCTAACTGATGTTCAGGTTTTCAGCCAAGATTATGAATTAACCATATTCACAATAACATTTAGGTCTCACATTTACTCATATCAATGGCATAATCAACTAGCGAGTAATAATAATGAATCTCAGACAACACTTTTTTTCAAAGCAATCATGATATAATATAGCAAAATGGTATCTCGCTAGCCCTTTCTGAGACCGCAAAACATAAATGCAGAGCACCCGTAAAGATCAAGGACTGACTAAACATTATAATTCATGGCATCCAGTCACACACATACTCAACATCAATTAATAAAAAAGCATACAAATGACAGTGGTGCTCTCTAACTGGTGCTTTTTATAAGAGGATGATGCCTCAGCAATAAAAGTGAATAGATAGGCCCTTCGCAGAGGGAAGCAGAGATTTGCAGAGGTGCCAGAGCTCAGAGCTTTTAAAACAGAGATAAATATAATTTTGAGCGATATGCTTTCATTGTCAGCATAACAACCAAGAGATCTCACTATCTTCCATGCGAGATACATTATAGGCGGTTCCCAAACAGAATGGTAAAGTTTTTACTCCCCCTCCACCAACGATCACACTCCACGGCTAGCCGAATCTACGGGTACCGTCCATACCAACAGCAGTCCTAGGGGAGTTTTGTTTTTTGATTATATTTTGATTTGATTTAGAGCATGGAACTGGGTATCCCAATTACCAGCCACTTTCTCATGAATGACAAGTGAATAAACACTCATCGTGAGAATAACCCACCTAGCATGGAAGATACTGACAGCCCCCAGTCACTACATGAGCGATTCGGGCATTCAAAACCGATTATTATTTGAAGGTTTAGAGTTTGGCACATGCAAATTTACTTGGAGCGACAGATAGATACCGCATATAGGTAGGTATGGTGGACTCATATGGAACAACTTTGGGTTTAAGGAAGTGAATGCATGAGCAGTATTCCCGCTTAGTACAAGTGAAGGCTAGCAAAATATTGAGGAGCGACCAACTAGAGAGCGACAATGGTCATAAACATGCATTAAGATTAATCAACATTGAGTGCAAGTATGAGTAGGATATAAATCACCATGAACATAAATATCGTGGAGGCCATGTTGTTTTTTATTCAACTTCATGCGTGGGCATGTGCCAAGTCAAGCCACTTAAATCATTCAAAGGAGGATACCATCCTATCATACTACATCATAACCATTTTAAATTGCATGTTGGCACACAAGACAAATGATTATCCACTCCTAGCTAATTAAGCATGGCATGAGTAACTATAATCTCTAATTGTCATTGCAAACATGTTTCATTCATTATGGGATGAATCAGGAATGATAAGCTAATCACATTTACGAAAACAAAATAGGTCGAGTTCGTACCACCTTTTCTCCATCTCAATCATTTTGTCAAATATCGTCATTATTGCCTTTCAGTTGCACGACCGAACGGTGCGAATAATAATAAGAGCGCACGTGCATTGGACTAAGCTGGAATCTCCAAACATCTATTCAAAGGAGAAGAGTAATATGGGCTCTTTCTTAGACCAACAATAATGCATATGAGAGCCACTCAACATTTTCATCGTGGTCTTCTCCTTACGACCCAAAGAAAAGGAAAAGAATTTCAAAGAAACACACTCAAATATTTTCTGGATTTTTTGTTTTTCTGAAGAAAGTAAAACGAAAACGCGAAAAACTATTTACATGGGAAAGCTCCCAACAAACAAAGGAAGAACGAGAAATATTTTTGGGTTTTCTTTTAATACTACTACTAAATAAACTAGAAAGAAAAACTAAAAAGGAGCGAGAACTATATTTTTTGGATTTTCTTTAAGTTTTTCAAACGCACAAGAAAAAAAACAAAAATAAACTAACATGGATAATACAATGAAAAAGTATGTACACCGGCAACTAGAATGAGTGTGTGAACATGAATGGTGGGTGAGAAATACGTACTCCCCCAAGTTTAGGCTTTTGGCCTAAGTTGGTCAAGGGCCACGGCTCGAAATAATCCTCTCCTCGATACTCCGGAGGGTCCTAAGGGTTCCACTGGTTGATGAGCTCCTGTGGCTCCCACCATAAACAGGCTCCTGATACGGATGTGCTGGCTCAGGTGCTGGGGGTTGTGAAAGACCCCAAAATCTGTAGATGTCCTCGGGCATAATAGTGTACCTGCCTGAATAAATATCGAACAAAGAAGGTGCAAGCAGAGCAATAGTCTCACAAGTACCCTGACTAAATACTAGGTTGTAGAGGAGTCATTTGTCATCGTCTTTCTTAATAAAATCATGTGCTACCATACTAGCATAGTTTAAATACTTAGTGGGTAACAACATCTCCTCCTCATCATCATGCCTAATGGGTATCTCAAAACGTCTAGCAAGGCAGGAGGCATAGATACCTCCAAAGATAGGACCCTTCGAGCGGTTTGTGTTTAACCGTCGAGCAACCATAGCGCCCAAACTGAAAGTTCTATCAGTATATAAAGCATGGCGCAAAATGGCAAGGTCAGGGGCACTGAGGCCTCCACTCTCCCCACGACCAATCAAACATCTACCAGCAAATAATGAATAATAGTGTAAAACAGGAAAATGTAAGCTAGCCACTCTCGCTTCCGAGACCCCTCTCTCTTCCCTCATAGTAGTTTCAGCAATAATGTCCTCCACGTCTCTAGGACGTGGTTCACTGACGCATCCTTCATAAGGTAATTTGCAAACATCGCAAAAATCATAAAGTGCCATTCACTTAGGCACATCATACAAGTGAAATTCTACCATAGGAGGATCCTTCCTAGCATGAAAGTGAAAATTTTGCACGAAGGTATTAGTGAGTAGGAGGTATTGGTCACACTTATCTTGGAGGAAGTCGATGATGCAGGCATTCTCCACCAAGTAATAGAAATCATCATAAATTCTGGCCACCCTCAAGAACACATCGCTTGGCCATTCACACGGCTGAACCTTCGCCGCACGCGGAAGGTTGTACTTGGGCTTGAAGAACCCCTTAACCATCTCTTCATGGTTTTTCTCTCCTCTTAAAATTTCTGAAATTTTTAGTGACTCAAAATAAAAGTGAACAAAACTCAACAAGATTGATAGCAACTACTCCCACAAGTGTCTAGAGGCTATATCCTGCAACAAAACTACTTTGGACCATATAAGTTCGACATGCAAGCTCAAGAACAAGATCACCACAAAAGCAAAAATTTGCAATATATAAAGCACTAGAACAAAAACTAATTGGACCATTGGTGGAGTCACATACCGAAGAACAATCCCCCGAAATAGTTTCCGAAACGGAGTTCCGAGCAAGGAGATAAAAATGGCAGCAAAATGAGCAAGAACACGGGTTTGAGTAACGGTGGGATTTTTTTGTGAGGAAGACGAAGTGGATGGGTGCTGGCATAAGTGAGGGGGACCCACGTGGGACCCAGAAGCCCTGTAGGCGCGCCTAGGGGGTGGGCACGCCCTGTGGGCTTGTGGCCCACTGGTGCACCTCCCTGAGGTGTTTTCAGTGCCAAAAATTCTTAAATATTCTAGAAAAAATCATACTGAATTTTTAGGGCATTTGGAGAACTTTTATTTTCTAGTCATTTTTTATTGCACGGATAATTCAAAAAACAGAGAAATAACAGTAATTTTTGCTTTATTTATTCCAAATAACAGAAAGTAAAAAGTGGGTACAGAGAGTTATGTTTACTAAATTCATCCATCGCATGCCTATCAAAAGGAATCCATTAACAAGGTTGATCAAGTCTCGTTAACAAACTTCTTCCGAATGACATGAAACCGGAGAATCTTCATATAACACTAGGTTACCTCAACTGGGATATGCATATCCCCAACAATAAGAATATCATATTTCTTTTTGACCGTGGGAATAGGGAATTCAAAACCTCCAATAGTAATTGTTGAAAGGGCCATTTGCATTTCTATCCCTAACTCGAACCACCTACTTAGATTTGCCCCTAATTTCGTAGCCTGCTCAAACTTGCCCCTCTGCCGTTAGGTGCTTTTACAGAAATGCCCTTCTGCACCGTTACCGTCCGGTCAATGGGCTTTGACCGTCCTGAGTAAAATAGAAAACAAAATCTAAAAATCTAAAATTTTGTGGGATCAAAGATACTCATGTGCGCAAGGTGCGTGCAAATTTTCGTGCTATTTGGACATTCCAGGAGCTCGTGGCGAGGAAAAACAATTAATCTATATACTTGTGAATAGTAAATTTGAAATAAAATAGCAAGAAAATTCAAAAAAATATATAAAAAATTGGCATCAAAGAGGCTTGGGTGCACAAGGTGCTTGCAAGTTTTTGTGATCAAATGACATGCGAGGAGCTCTAGCAAAATTTGCACGCACCTTGCGGACCCGAGCCAAATTTGTTTTTTTCTCCATGATCTCCTACAGTTTCCAAACACAACAAAATTTGCACGCACCTTGCGGACCCGAGCCTCTTTGATGCCAATTTTTTTCATATTTTTTTGAATTTTCTTGCTATTTTTTGAATTTACTGTTCACAGCGTACATATTTACTGTTTTTTCTTTGCCACGAGCTCCTAGAATGTCCAAACAGCATGAACATTTGAACACGTCTTGAGAAACTGAATATCTTTGATCCCACAAAATTTCAGATTTTTTTTCATTTTTTTTGCTATTTTTTTCAGGACGGTCAAGGCCCTTTGACCGACTTTGACCGGACGGTAACGACACAGAAGGGCATTTCTATAAGTGCACATAACGGCAGAGGGGCAAATTTGAGTCGGCTTCAAAATTAGGGGCAAATATGGGTAGTGGGTTCCAGTTAGGTACAGAGATGTAAAAGACCCTTGTTGAATTTTTTCCAATAGAATTGATACTATTCACTTGAGGTTGTTTCTTCGAAAAGTGTACCGTATGCTCATTGCCATTAACATGAAAAGTGAACTTGCCTTTATTGCAATCAATAGCAACCCCTACAGTATTCAAAAAGGGTCTACCAAGGATGATCGACATACTATCGTCCTCGGGTATATCAAGAATAACAAAGTCCGTTAAGATAGTAACATTTGCAACTACGACAGGCACATCCTCACAAATACCGATGGGTATAGCACTAGATTTATCAGTCATTTGCAAAGAGATTTCAGTTGGTGTCAACTTACTCAAATCAAGTCTACGATATAAAGAGAAAGGCATAACACTAACACCGGCTCCCAAATCACATAGAGCAGTTCTAACATAGTTTCTTTTAATGGAGCATGGTATAGTTGGTATTCCTGGATCTCCTACTTTCTTTGGTATTCCACCCTTAAATGTATAATTAGCAAGCATGATGGAAATTTTAGCTCCCGGAATCTTTCTTTTATTAGTAACAATATCTTTCATATACTTAGCATAAGGAGACATTTGCAGAATATCAGTCAAACGCATATGCAAAAAGACAGGTCTAAGCATTTCAACAAAGCGCTCAAAATCCTCATCCTCCTTTTTCTTGGATGGTTTAGGAGGAAAGGGCATGGGTTTCTGAACCCATGGTTCTCTTTCTTTACCATGATTCCTAGCAATGAAGACTCTTTTATCATATCTTTTATTCTTGGGTTGTGGGTTATCAAGATCAACAGCAGGTTCTATCTCCACATCATTATCATTTCTAGGTTGAGCACCAACATGAACATCATCATTATCATTATTACTAGGTTCATGTTAATCACTTGATTGTGTCTCAGCATCAGAAATAAAAATATCATTTGGATTCTCGTGTGTCTACAACAGGTTCACTAGAAGCATGCAAAGTCCTATCATCTTTCCTTTTCCTTTTAGAAGGACTAGGTGCATCAGTATTAATTCTCTGAGAATATTGTTCAATTCTCTTGGGATGGCCCTCAGGATACGAAGGTTCCTGAGTCATTTTACCACCTCTAATCATAACTCTAACATCATGATCATTGTTCTTACTAGTCATTCCATTAAGCAAATCGTTTTGTGCCTTGAGAACTTGTTCTACTTGAGTTTTTACCATGGAAGCATGTTTACTAATAATCTTGAGATCATTAATAGTTCTACACATATAATCGCCCAAGCAGTCAAGCATATAAGCATTACATTTCAATTGTCTACTAACATAAGCATTGAAATTTTCTTGTTTAACAATAAAGTTATCATATTCATCCAAGCTTTGACTAGGAGACTTATTATAAGGAATATCACCTCCATCAAATCTATAGAGAGAATTTACCTTTACTACCTGTGTCGGGTTATCAAGACCATGTATTTCTTCAATAGGTGGTAAATTCTTAACATCTTCAGCTTTAATACCTTCTTCTTTCATAGATTTCTTTGCCTCTTGCATATCTTCAGGACTGAGAAATAGAATACCCCTCTTCTTCGGAGTTGGTTTAGGAGGTGGTTTGGGAAGAGTCCAATCATTATCATTACTCAAAATATTATTCAATAGCGCTTCAGCTTGTTCAATAGTTTGTTCCCTGAAAACACAACCAGCACAACTATCTAGGTGGTCCCTAGAAGCATCGGTTAGTCCATTATAAAAGATATCAAGTATTTCATTTTTCTTAAGAGGATGATCAGGCAAAGCATTAAGTAATTGGAGAAGACTCCCCCAAGCTTGTGGGGGACTCTCTTCTTCAATTTGCACAAAGTTAAATATTTCCTGTAAAGCAGCTTGTTTCTTATGAGCAGGAATATATTTTTCAGAGAAGTAATAGATCATATCCTGGGGACTGCGCACACAACCAGGAGCAAGAGAATTAAACCATATCTTAGCATCACCCTTTAATGAGAAAGGACACAACTTAAGAATATAGTAATAGCTATTTTTTTCCTCATGAGCAAACAGAGTGGCTATATCATTTAATTTAGTAAGATGTGCCACAACAGTTTCAGGTTCATAACCATGGAAAGGATCAGATTCAACCACAGTAATTAACTCAGGATCGACAGAGAATTCGTAATCCTTATCAGTAACAAAGATAGGTGAAGTAGCAAACTTAGGATCATATTGCATTCTAGCATTCAAAGATTTTTCTTTCCACTTGCATAGTAATTTCTTAAGATCATCTATATACTTACAAGTAAGAAAGTCCCTAGCTACCTCTCTGTCCATAATATAACCCTCAGGTATAACAGGTAATTCATATCTAGGAGAGTTAGGTCTAACATGTGTTTCAAAGTGTTCAGTTTCAATAATTTCATCAGTTTCAGAAATACCATCAGTTTCATCATTCTCAATATCTTTAGCTCTAGCAAGTTGATCATCACGAAATTCACCGAGTGGCACATTATTATCAAGCAAAGTAGTATCAACATAAGTATCATGCCTAGCAGAAGTAGCATCATCAATTACACGCGACATATCAGAATCAATAGTAGGTGTAGGTGTCGCAAGTTTACTCAAAACAGAACGTGAATCAAGTGTAGAGCTAGATGGCAGTTCCTTACCTCCCCTCGTAGTAGAGGGAAAAATCTTGGTTCTGGTATCTTTCAGATTTCTCATACAGATCAACAAATATAAATCCCAAGTGACTCAGAGAATAGAGCTATGCTCCCCGGCAACGGCGCCAGAAAAAGGTCTTGATAACCCACAAGTATAGGGAGTCGCAACAGTTTTCGAGGGTAGAGTATTCAACCCAACTTTATTGATTCGACAAAAGGGGAGCCAAAGAATATTCATGAGTATTAGTAGCTGATTTGTCAATTCAACCACACTTGAAAGACTTAATATCTGCAGCAAAGTTTTTAGTAGCAAAGTAGTACGGAAGTAACGATAACAATGGCAAAAGTAACAGTAGCAGTTTTGTAGTGATTGTAACAGTAGCAAAGGCAAAGTAACTTAGCAAAGATCAATATGTGAAAAGCTCATAGGCATTGGATGGGCAATGATAATTATGTCGGATATATTCATCATGTAGCGGTCATAACCTAGGGTGACACAGAACTAGCTCCAATTCATCAATATAATGCAGGCATGTATTTCGTATATAGTCATACGTGCTTATGGAAAAGAACTTGCATGACATCTTTTGTCGTACCCTCCCGTGGCAGCGGGGTCCTAATGGAAACTAAGGGATATTAAGGCCTCCTTTTAATGGAGAACCAGGCCAAAGCATTAGCACTTAGTGAATACATGAACTCCTCAAACTACGGTAATCACCGGAAAGAATCTCAATTATTGTCACCTTGGGGTATGCGGATCATAACTCGTAATAGGTGTCCACAACTTGCAAGATAGGATCAAGAACTCAAATATATTCATGAAAACATAATAGGTTCAGATCTGAAATCATGGCACTCGGGCCCTAGTGACAAGCATTAAGCATAGCAAAGTCATAACAACATCAATCTCAGAACATAGTGGATACTAGGGATCAAACCCTAACAAAACTAACTCGATTATATGATAAATCTCATCCAACCCATTACCGTCCAGCGAGCCTACGATGGAATTACTCACTCCCGGCGGTGAGCATCATGAAATTGGTGATGGAGGAAGGTTGGTGATGATGATGGAGACGAATCCCCCTCTCCGGAACCCCGAATGGACTCCAGATCTGCCCTACCGATGAAGAACAGGAGGTGGCAGCGGCTTTGTATCGTAAAACACAATGAATCCTTCTCTCTGCTTTTTTTCTCCCCGAATAGGTTTATATAGAGTTGGAGTTGAGGTCGGTGGAGGTCCAGGGGGCCCACAAGCCCTCTAGGCGCGCCCCAGGGGGCGCCCCCAGGCTTGTGGCCTTTGGGTGGACCCCCTCTGGTTAATTCTTGCGCCAGTATTTTTTATATATTCCAAAAATATTCTCTGTAAATTTTTAGGTCAACCCGAGAACTTTTAATTATGCACAAAAATAACACCATGGCAATTCTGCTGAAAACAACGTCAGTCCGGGTTAGTTCCATTCAAATCATGCAAATTAGGGTCCAAAACAAGGGCAAAAGAGTTTGGAAAAGTAGATATGATGGAGACGTATCACCCCTCTTTCTTCTAACGACCATCGGTAATTTTACTTGGAGCTATATTTTTATTCGTTACATATCATGAGTTTTGCTTGGAGCGTCATGTATGATATGATTCTTTGCTTTGTTTGCTATTTAGTTTGTGACAGTCATCCTTGTTGAACACACCTATTTGAGACAGCCATACTTTATCATGATTTGTTAGTATTGCTCTATGTGCTTCACTTAAATTTTTTGAGGTAGGAAATTGCTCTATGTGCTTCACTTAAATCTTTTAGAGCACAGTGGTGATTAAATTTTGAAGAAATACTTGGACTCTCATGCTTCACTTATATTATTTTGAGAGTTGATATTATTATGTTTTAAATAAATGCACTATCGTGCTTCACTTATTTATTTTGAGAGTTGATACATGAGATTTTTTGAAGAAATATTTTTGCTCTCGTGCTTGACTTAAATATTTTTTAGAGTTGATAATAGTAATGGTAATTTGCATGAGATATGAATTAATCCCAAAGTGATGAATATGAAGGAAATATGACCTAGAGACAATAATGAAGTTGCTATTTTATATTTCCTTATATCATGATAAATGTTTATTATTCATGCTAGAATTGTATTAACCGAAAACTTCATACATGTGTGGATACATAGACAAAACACCGTGTCCCTAGTAAGCCTCTACTAGACTAGCTCGTTAATCAAAGATGGTTAAGTTTCCTAACCATAGACATGTGTTGTCATTTGATGAACGGGATCACATCATTAGGAGAATGATGTGATGGACAAGACCCATCTGTTAGCTTAGCATATTGATCGTTCAGTTTTATTGCTATTGCTTTCTTCATGTCAAATACATATTCCTTCGACTATGAGATTATGCAACTCCCGGATACCGGAGGAATGCCTTGTGTGCTATCAAACGTCACAACGTAACTGGGTGATTATAAAGATGCTCTACAGGTATCTTTGAAAGTGTTTGTTGGGTTGGCATAGATCAAGATTAGGATTTGTCACTCCGAGTATCGGAGAGGTATCTTTGGGCCCTCTCGTTAATGCACATCATAAGAAGCCTTGCAAGCAAAGTGACTAGTGAATTAGTTGCAGGATGATGTATTACGGAACGAGTAAAGAGACTTGTCGGTAACGAGATTGAACTAGGTATGAGGATACCGACGATCGAATCTCGGGCAAGTAACATACCGATGACAAAGGGAATAACATATGTTGTCATAAACGGTTCGACCGATAAAGATCTTCGTAGAATATGTAGGAACCAATATGAGCATCCAGGTTCCGCTATTAGTTATTGACCGGAAGGTGTCTCGGTCATGTCTACATAGTTCTCGAACCCGTAGGGTCCACACGCTTAACGTTCGATGACGATATAGTATTATATGAGTTATGTGATTTGGTGACTGAACGATGAGATCACGGACATGACGAGGAGTCTCGAAATGGTCGAGAAGTAAAGATTGATATATAGGACGATGGTATTCGGACACCTGAAGTGTTCCGGAGGGTATCAGGTGCTTATCGGGTCACCGGAAGGTGTTTCGGGTACCCCCGGCAATCCTATGGGCCATATGGGCCTTGTGAAGGAACACACCAGCCCACAAGGGGCTGGTGCACCCTATAAGGCTATAGGAGGAGGAGAAGGAAAGGGGATAAGGGAAAGGAAAGTGTGAACTAGGATTCCCACTTCCTTCCCTCACCCCCTCTTTCCTTCCCCTTCATACAAACATGGAAAGGGGGGAGGCCGAATTGGGGAGGACCCCAAGTAGGATTCCTCCTACTTGGGGCGCCCCCTTGGCTGCCTCTCCTCCCCTCCAACCTATATATATGTGGGGGGCACCTCTAGAACACACAACATCTATTCCTAGCCGTGTGTGGCGCCCCCCTCCACAGTTTACGCCTCCGGTCATATCTTCGTAGTGCTTAGGTGAAGCCCTACGCAGATCACATCACCATCACTGTCACCATGCCGTTGTGCTGAAGGAACTCATCTACTTCCTCGACACCTTGCTGGATCAAGAGGGCGAGGGACGTCATCGCGCTGAACGTGTGCAGAACTCAGAGGTGTCGTACGTTCGGTACTTGATCAGTCAGAGCTAGAAGAAATTTGACTACATCAACCGCGTTGTCAAACGCTTTCGCTTTCGGTCTACGAGGGTACATGGACAAACTCTTCCCCCTCATTGCTATGCATCTCCTAGATTGATCTTGCATGAGCGTAGGATTTTTTTTGAAATTGCATGCTACGTTTCCCAACAGAATACTCAAGAGGGATATAATAAAAATTTCATGAAGATCTTTGGATATTGTAGACTTGATTCCTTGCAATAGTTTCGCGGTATGAAGATAGTGATATGTGAGTCATGTTGGTGAGTAATTATGCTTTAGTAAGAATATTGGTGTTAAGGTTTGTGATTCCCTATGCAAGCACGAAAGTCAATAGTTATGCAACGAAGTTACATCCTACTTATGGTGCATTATTCAGTGTAAGTTATGTTTAGTGCGTGTTTATGAGCGTTTTCTTTTTTTGGTTGGTCGCTTTTCAATCTATTTGCTAGCCTTCATGTGTACTAAGAGGGAATGCTGCTTGTGCATCAAACTCCTTAAACCAAAGTTGTGCCAAATGAGTCCACCATACCTACCTATATGCGGTATTTCCATGCCGTTCTAAGTAAATTTGTATGTGCCAACTCTAATATTCAAAATGAATTTCCGTTTTGTGTGCCCGTACCGCTTATGAAGCAAAAGGGGGTGGCCAATATTTTCCATGCTAGGTATTTTATTCTCATGATGAGTGTTTATTCACTTGTCATTGCATGAGAGTGTGGTAGGTAATAGGGATGCCCAGTCTCAAAATGAATTTCTTTAATATGTTGTTAATAATAAATTCCTTGGAAAGTGTTGGTATGGAAGGCACCCGTGGATACGGCTAGCCATGGATTGTGTAAGAATGGTGGAAAGGAAATAAACTTTACCTTGTGTTTGGGAACCGCCTATGGTTTATCTAGCATGGAAGATATTGGGAATTCTCGGTCGTTTCCATTGACAGGAAAAGCATGCCTCCCAAAATAATTTTATCTCTTAATTTAAGCTTTGAGCTCTAGAACCTCTACAAATCTCTGCTTCCCTCTGTGAAGGGCCTATCTATTTACTTTTATGCAATTTTAATTTTAATTTTGAGTCTCCATCTTCTCTTATAAAGCACCAACTAGGGAACACTATTGTCATACTTGTGCATTGGATGTAGCTAGTATTTGAGAGTGTTTCATGAATGGATCAATGATTGAGCATAATGGGCTAGATAACTTTCTTTAGTGTTGATATTTTGAAAGACATGGTTGCTTGCTGATATGCTTGAGTATTGATGTTTTCATGTCAAATTATAGACTATTTTTTGAATCATTCAAGTCCAAATGTCCATGCTATAAAAGAAAAGATTATATGATGAATATGACAGGTGGCATTCCACATCAAAAATTCTTTTTTTATCATTTACCTACTCGACGATGAGCAGGAATTAAGATTGGGGATGCTTGATACGTCTCCAAAGTATCTATAAATTTTTATTGTTCCATGCTATTATAGTATCAATCTTTGATGTTTTATATACATTTACAAGCAACTTTATATTTTTTGGGGGACTAAGCTACTAACTTAGTGCCCAGTGCTAGTTGCTGTTTTTTTCTTGTTTTTGACTTTGCAGAATATCAGTATCAAACGAAGTCCAAATGCCACAAAACTTTTTGGAGACTTTTTTTCTCGCAATAAGAGACCCTAGAAGCTTCAGTAAGGAACGAGAAGACGAAGGAGTGGCCCACTAGACACCAGGCACGCTAGGGGCCTGGGGCGCGCCCTGGTGGGTAGTGGGGCCCACAAGCCTCCGTTTGACCTAACTCCGCCTCTATAAATACTCTAAAATCAGAAAACCTACGTGGGAGTACACGAAATACTTTTTTCGCCGCCGCAAGCCTCTGTTCTCAAAAGATCCCATATGGGGACCCTTTTTGGCACTCTGCCAGAGGGGGAAACGATCACGGAGGGGTTCTTCATCATCCTTGCTGCCCCTCCGATGATGCGTGAGTAGTTTACCACAGACCTACGGGTCCACAGTTAGTAGCTAGATGGCTTCTTCTCTCATGATGTTCTTCAATACACTGTTCTCCTTGATGTTCTTGGAGTTCTATCCGATGTAATTCTTTTTTGTGGTGTGTTTGTTAGGATCCGATGAATTGTGAGGTTATGATCAGATCTATCCATGAATATTATTTGGGCTTCCTCTAAACTCTTTTATGCATGATTAATATAGCTTAGTATTTCTTCTCCATTTATTGGTTTGGTTTGGCCAACTAGATTGATTTATCTTGCCATGGGAAGAGGTGCTTTGTAATGGGTTTGATCTTGCGGTGCTCAATCCCAGTGACAGAATGGGACATGCCACATATGTATCGTTTCTATTAAGGGTAAAAAGATGGGGTTTATTCATACGTGAGTTTATCTTGTCTACATAATGTCATCTTCCTTAAAGCATTACTCCATTTTCCATGAACTTAATACACTAGATGCATGCTGGATAGCAGTCGATGTGTGGAGTAATAGTAGTAGATGCAGAATCGCTTCAGTCTACTAATCTCGGACGTGCTGCCTATGTATGATCCTTGCCTTGGATATCGTCATAATTATTTAATTTTCTATCAATTGCCCAACAGTAATTTGTTTACCCACCATATGCTATTTTCTCGAGAGAAGCCTCTAGTGAAAACTATGGCCCCGGGGTCTATCTTTTATCATATATTAAAACTAAAAATACCTTGTTGCAATTTTATTTTATTTATTTTATTTTTTATTTTTGTCAGATCTATCTATCAAAACCTATACAATTTAATCTTGCTCATAATCGTTGAGGGATTGACAACCCCTCTACGCATTGGGTTGCAAGTATTTGTTGTTTGTGTGCAGGTGTTGTTTACATAGTGTTGCTTGGTTCCCCCACTGGATTGATAACCTTGGTTTCATAACTGAGGGAAATACTTATCTCTACTGTACTGCATCATCCTCTCCTCTTCGAGGAAATCCCAACGCAGCTCACAAGTAGCAGCTACCGGCGCAGTCACGGTGCAGGGGGGTGGCTCAGGGGTCCGGCGCAGGAGAAGTTGGATTGTTATTCCATCGTACTGTATTGACAATCGCACATAGCATTTCGACACTCAAATGGTATGATACACCAGTTGCAAGTGGAATTGATCAACCCCAGTGCCCTTTGCACTAGTAGTATTTCCTTTGTGGGGGAAAGCATTTCATCAATTAATTGATCATAGTGTTACAATCGTTCATAACCACAAGTCCACAATGCTAATCTCCTGAGGAACATTTTCGAGCCAACAAGCCGTCCTTTGCTGTCCACGCCCTATAGCTGCCATAGCGTGTCCAACCTTATTCTGCGCACAAGTGATGTTCCGAACTTGTGAGTGTCACTCCTTTAGCATCTTCGTGATTTCTGAAGTAATGTACATGCTAGTAAATTGATCCGCCAGTCCAACATTGATCACAAGTTCAGCGCAGTCTGCTTCCACCGAGATGGGTTTTGACCAATGCAGAGCTAAGTTAAGCCCTTCAACACATGCAACAATATCCGCCTCCAATGGTTCATGGCAATCGTACACCCATCTACACACTGCAACAATTACTTAGCCCAAGTGATCACGCAGTACCATGCCCGCTCCCGCAGACCCGTCAGCGGCAATGAACGAGCCATTGAAATTCAGTTTGACATGTCCTCCCGGTGGGGGTTCCCAAGCAACAACATTGACCAAACATTTTGTACTGCTAGTGATAGGAACAAAATTACTTAACTCTATCAGGACTGGCAGTTTCCCTTTGATAGTATCCACATGTGGGTAGTGCTTGATCGTCAACAGGGATTGTGCATAATCACAAAGGAACCTCTTGGTCACCTCTACTGGAATCAATGGCTTGTCATGAGTCAACTCATTATGTATATGCCAAGCACGCCATAGCACCATGAGCAGAAGCATTCGTTGGTTCTCATTTAATTCGTGTAAGAGCATCAACAACCAATCTAGTTCCCTTCTACTAAGAACCTCCTCTGATGGCAGGCCCCAAACTAGCCTCATAACATTCCACAAGTTCCGAGCATGGGGGCAGTGTATGAGTACATGATGAACTAATTCATCTTCCTGCCCACAAATGGTACACACTCCATCAACCTCCACATGTTCAGCATAGTGGCCAGTGCTTCCCTAGTAGCTTTCCAAGCAAACATACAGACTTTGGGTGGCGCTCCACAACTCCATAGCATTTTCCACCCCGGCCTTGAGCCATCAGGCCAAGTACTACACACAACAGTCCCCTGTCGAGCCATGATCTCATCCCTTGCAAAATTGTACGCCGACTCCACATAGAAACAACCATGCTTGTTTGGTTACCAAGCAATAGAATCAGCCTCCCCTCTGCAAGAGGTTTTTATTTTCAGAATATCTGTAACATCAACAGGATAGAAGTGTTGTCTGGGGAGTGAAACGTTCCAAGAACCATCAAAGTTCAGAAGGTTAGCCACCCATTCCAGTCAGCACCGTCATTTCAGCGTGATTGGCTTAAAGGGAGGCCCTCTTGGCAACCACGGGTCGCGCCAAATATGTATGTCAGTACCATTCCCCACACGCCAAACATACCCTTGATTCACTAATTGCATGTCATGCTCAATGGACTTCCATGTTGATGATCCGTTCCCAATAAAGACTGTGTCAAGAATGGACCCGTCCAGATAGTACTTGGCCCGCAAAACGTATGCATAGAGGCTTTCCGGAAACTGAATAAGACGCCAGGCTTGCCATGCTAAGATGGCTTGACTGAACGTCTGAAAGTCTTTAAACCCCATTCCACATTTTCCTTTAGGCCTCACCATAATGTCCCAGCCGACCCAATGTGTTTTTCGTTTACCTTTTTCTGCTCCCCACCAGAAGCGATGAATCATTCCCATGAGTTCCTCACATATCCTTGCTGGTACCTTGAAGACACTCATAATATAAACTGGGAGGGCCTGAGTGATCGCCTTGACCTTTATTTCCTTTCCACCCGTAGTCCGTAGATATATAGTTGTCCTCCCATTCCATTAAGCATTTTTCCAACCTCTCTTGTAGGCTTTTTAATTTAACCTTACTCATTCTGCCATCTGGTGCCCGGAGGCTGAGTTATTTGTCTTCAAAGGTTGCTTGCATAATTTGCAATGTACCCTTAATGCTCTCTTGGGTACTAGTCAGGCAGATCAGAGACAACAAGATAGAGCACTTTTTAGGGTTGATCACCTGGCCTGTTCCTTTAGCATATATCTCAAACACATGTTTAACACGTTCTGTTTGCTTGTTATCTGCCTTGAAGAACAACAAGGTATCATCTACGAAAGAGCAAATGGGAAATGTCCGGGCACAACGGCAAACCTTGATCGGCGTGATAGAATTCTGGGATGCTTCATGATGCAACAGAGCGGAAAGGCCATCAGCAACAAACAAGAACGAAACAGGGGAAAGCGTAACACCTTGGCGAACACCTCTGCATGGGCAGAATGATTCAAGAAGGGTTCCATTAAATTTTACTGAATAGCTCACCGATGTCACACATGACATAATCCAATCCACCCATAGGGGAGCGAAACCCAAACTCTGTATCATTCTTCTAAGAAATTCCCAGTCAACCCTGCCATACGCCTTTGATAAATACAACTTAAACACGCAATAAGAATCTTACTCCTTTTTACAGTGCTCAATGGCATGAAAACATTCAAACGTTAGCAAGGCATTATCAGTAATCATACGGCCGAGGAAGAAGGCACTCTGGTTCAAAGAGATGATATCCCCAAGGATTGGACGGAGTCTGTTCATCAAGCACTTAGCCACATTACAGAACTGAACACAATATGATAGGCCGGAACTCTCTAAGTGTCTCAGGCTGATATGTTTTCGGAATTAACATGATTGCCGTTGAGTTTGTCTTTGATGGCATGTGCCCTATGGAAAAGAACAGTCGGACTGCCGCAACAATCGTGTCCTTTAAAACCACCCAGTTTCTTTGGTAAAATCTTGCTGGGAATCCATCCGGACTAGGGGCCTTCAGGGGACCTATTTGAAATAGTGTGTCGCCTATTTCTTGTTCAATAAAATCCCTACAAAGTGAATCATTCATTATCAAGACAATTATCTCATTAGCATTCAAATAAGGATCTTTGGTGAACAAGTCCTTAAAAAAGGAAGTGGCCGTTAATTCCATGACCGAGGGTGTAGTCTGCCATGCACCATCATCATCTTTCAGTTTTTAATTTTGTTCTTCATGGCTCGCCAAACGGGTCTATGGTGGGAAAACTTCGTGTTTCGATCGTCCTCTTTGAGCCAGCTAATACGAGATTGCTGTAGCCATAGGAGTATCTGACAACCTTTTTATCTCTCTGGATCTCCGTTGGTCTGCACTAGGTGATCCAGTTTTTATGTGTGCATTCAAGGTCTCTCAGGACATTACCAAATTTGTGTCTACTCCATCCGTGCAATTTATCCATCACCTGGTTAAGTCCTACTGTCACTGATGCTAAATTACATGTAGTTTGTGTGGCATCCCATGGTTGCTGGATCAATACAGGCAGCTCACCTGCACGCCCCCAAAAAACTTCATACTGCCTCGGAGGTAGTACTCCCTCTCTCTGCAGGTGGACAAGTAGCGGTAGGTGGTCTGAACATGGAGAAACCAAATGGACCACACTAGCATCTGAGAAAATGTCCCTCCATCGATCATCAGCTAGAGCACGGTCCAACCTCACTTTCACGTTTGCTCTTCCACTCCTCCTATTATGATAAGTGAAAGGAGCCCCGACAAACCCAAGGTCATGGAGCTCACAATCTTGTACAACTTCACGGAGTGCTGCAATTTGGCCAGCCGGGCATTGGGTGGCTGACATATGCTCGCACTGCCACATAGCTTCATTAAAATCCCTCATGACCATGCACGGGAGGTCGCTCGACGCTCGGAGATCGGACAGGATGGTCCACATCCGATAACGGTTTTCGGTACGCGGTCCACAGAAAATTCCACCATGCTCAAGTTCCAGTGTAAAAAAGGAGTATCCATCTCTCGTCCATTTGCTGAATCACGCACTGCATCCAAAAACTGTACATTGTAAGCACTAAACAGAGCAACAACACAACTCCAACTACAAATTTAATGAAATTAAATAACTGAACACATCATGAGCATAACTGAAATACAAATGTTCAGCCATACAAAACTAAACTTTTACCACTGAACAAATTCCGTTAACTACATATATGTGCACTAACCGAAATTCAATTAACTAACTGTAGAAACTGAAATTTTATCATTATAAAAGTTGCAACAATTCTTGTGCATGACCATGAACATAACTGAATTACAATATTGAGCATAAATGCATGACTGAAACTGCATTGCAAACGGCATTGAGCATAACTGAACTACAAAGTTCAGAATTTAGCACTAAATTGCCTCTGACAAAGTCATCTTCAAGAGCACAAAAGAGCTTCATTTAAGCACACACATGCATTAGCGACTACATTCACTGAAGAACCCTAGGCTTAAACCCCTACTTTATCAGCCGAAACAAGTACTTTATCGCCCAAAACCCTAGCCTAAAATCGTTTCCCAAAACCCTAGCTTTACTGCCCTGCAAGAACCATAGGCAGGCACTAGCACTAGAAGGCCTTGAGTCAACCTCGAATTAGACCGATTACCGGTGTTGTGAACTACGGCGGAAGAAGGGAGACGACGAACAGAGCAGAGTAGAGGGAGGCAGAAGACTGATAGTAGTCGGGAGGGAAGACGCCCAACGGGCGGACAAGATGAGCGGAGGGAGGCGCCTCCGTACCGCCGGTGAACTCCGGCGACGACGCCGTGGTGGCTGACATCATTAGCGATCGCCGCTCATGTCGTCCCTGAAATGACAGAAGGCGGCCGCCGGGGAATGAATGGATGCAACAAGAAATTGAGACAAATTTAATTCAGGTGGTGTGTAATGCAGGTTAATTAGCGAAAACGGCCGGTCCGCGACGACCGGTTTCGGCCACCTGGGCACCACTTGTCGCTGTCATTGGCCTAGGACCAAACCATCACATCTAGTGCAAATTTGAGGACGGTGGGGTGTCGTTTTGCAAGTTCCGGACTAAATCATCAGATTTTGGACAAGTCCTAGGACTTGGGGTGCTTTTACTTCTGGTTTGCAAAAAAAATGGACGTCTGGTCTGCAGCGGTCTCCATTGGATGAAAAAAGTTAACAAAAGTGGTCCGGAAAACACAATCCAGATATATACCAGAGCTTTCAGAGTCTCCTTTGGAGATGCCCTAAGGGGAGGAAAGGAAGACCGGGTGGCACTGTGGCAAGGCACAACAAGCAATAAGGCGGTGTGAAGTACATAACCATGATTGGTTATGAAGTAAGCCCCCGCCCTCCAAAACTTGATGCCAACTAGGACAAAATTGCAGACCATGTGGTGCACGAGCCTTCCACTTTTCAGTCGTATAATTTGTACAATGTAATTTTTTTGAGAAGTCAAACATTATAAAGTTTGATCAAATTTATAGAGAAAAACATATATATCTTTTTTTCGAAAAGGAAAAAAAACACATATATATCTAGAATACCAAATACATATTATTAGATACATAAAAGACGTAAGTCTATATTATATATATTTCGTATCATAGATATAAATAGTTTTATCTATAAACTTGATTAAAGTTTGTAAAGTTTGATTTCATATCATAGATATAAATATATATTTCGTACATTGTGTAACGGAGGGGGTAATATAATTTGTACATGGGCGTTTTGCTAGTAAAAAGAAAAAGATCAAAATCCTTTTAAAATGCAAAAAAAAAAAGCATCTGCATACAAAGGCCATCATAACAAAACCAGCACACACCAGCATGTTGCCACTCCCACCCTAGTAGTGTGGAAAAGGCCATCTTTGCTGCCGGCGACAAGCACGAATTAGCTGGAAAGATTACCCAAAAGAAGCTACAAACCATGAAAAACACGCACACACCTACGCAGAAACATCCAATGGTGAGCAGATTGAATTCTAAAGCGATCCACTTTTTACAGTCAGAACTATGGACGGTTTAATTCCTGAAGTGGCTGGTATAGGTCTATGCCAAGCTTTCAAAGCTAGATGAAGCCGTCAAGGTGGTGGAACGATGGTCTCCACATCTGTTAAATTGATGGTACTTTTGTGCTAGTGGAGTGATGTTTCAGTTCATACGGTACATATTTTACATTTCCAGACGATGCGCATGCACGCCTCGACGACTACTAGTAGCTTCCCGTTCCACTAAACACGTTTCTTAATTATTAAACGCATTAAACACGGGGTTCTGACCGGATCGAAGCAGCTACTACGACTAGTCCTGCCGCGAGTGGTACCATCCGCATCCACGGGTTCTCGCTCGCCTCCTCTAGCTCGCCTCCACGCGAGCCATTTCTTTTCCCTTTTCAAAGAAAAAAAAACGACGAGTGCATTAAACGATGGCTGCAGTCATCTTTATTAAATTATTATTCAATAAAATATGACAAAAAATACATGAATAATTTTAAAGTACTCGATAATCTATGTCACTGTACCTACTAGCTTGACGATGTGTCCTGCCAACGCACCAACGCAAACATCTAATCCAATTGCTTTACCAAACCGTTCACGGTGAGTTGAGATCATCAACCGATATGGCAGACTCTCATCGTGCGCACGCTCCAGAATCCGCCGCAACCATCTTCCGTCATCCTAATTTCAGAAGAGATCCATTGACCTTGCTAGACCGAACTGCCGTCAACACCACCATGACGCCAGACATTGCCATCATCCTCGCGTGCCCATCAACACATGTCCATCGCCAAGACCCCGCTACGCCACGTAGCCAAGACCCACCGTCGTCAACGCGGTAGATGCCACACCGACCACCTCCATCGCCGCCAACGCCAACCAACGATACCCACCAGCTATCTCCCAAGACGGTGCCTTCAAAAAGGGAACAATGACGCTGGAGACGCCTTTGGTGCTCACAACTCTCGAAACAGGTTTTCGCCCCTGCTTTATAAATAAAGCAACATCGTCAAGTTACACAGCAGAACAATACAATGTGGCGAGGCAGCCCTCTGATATAGCAGATCCCTAAATAAGTGGCCAACATAATCACACACGACTACGTTGCCGAACAACTAATCACAGGATGACCAGAATACAACGCCACGACACGACCGAGGACACCTAGCCTCCACGACAACGCCAGAGGGGAATGCAAGCACCGCCGTTGCCGAGCCCAAAAGGACAAAGGTTTTCACCCGGAGACTCGCCGCGGAGAGGAGAACCACGACGACGTCTTCAAGAAGATAACGACACCTGCAGACATCGTTGCCGTCGGCGCCAAAGCGTGGCGCTTTCGCTCGGCAGCTCACCCGTGTCACCATGAGGCACCCAAACCAGTCATGACGAGAAACGGCCACCAGATCCGGATATGGGCAATACCATTGCCAAGGATAGAAATGTGCCTGAACCACCCACCGCTACACCCCTCATCGTCCAGACAACCAAGAAGCATAGCCACCACTACCGCCGTGGGACCTGCCGGAAAGCCACCATACGGACCGCCATCCGGGGTCGCCGCCCCGGCATCCATGTCCCGAGTCGCCGCCGGTTAGGGTTTTGACTTGAAAGACAAATGACTCTCTTTTTTTGGAACATCAATGGCTCTCGCTCCCGCTCCGCCCTCCCTGCCGGCCACCCCGCCGGCCTCTGGCAACGCCCCAGCCACCAAAAACCTGCCGGACACCCCTACACCTGACCTACCTCTTTCCACAAACCCCCTAAACGAGCTCATACCATCTGTGGCTCAACCACCTTCGCCATTCTTCGACCTACCTTATGTCAAGGCCGGGCAGGTTGCGCTCCGCTGCTTCCTAGGCTGCGGCAACGCCATGGGCTTGGAGTTTGAAGATGATTGCTCCTACTACCTCCGCCTTGCCATCACCACCCCGGCCCTCCACCTCGCCTCACCGCTCTACATCGCCTTCGGCTACTCCAACCGTCACCTCGACGCCATAGTTGTCGCTGCGCTGCTCTAGGCCGTCCTGGGTGGCTCTGCTGCTCACTTCTTTGTCGTGTAATGCTCTCCTCTGGTCTTCCGTTTCCACGTCACTTTTGCGCGCGTGGCGGAGATCATCCTCGCTCAAACCACTCTCCGCTTCCGCAATTATTCCTTCTCTTTTGCTAGGGCTCTACCCTCCTTCCCGTCTCCACCACGCTCTGCCGCTACATGCATGACACTTTCCCAGCTGCTCCAAATCCCCGACGACCTGGGTCTTCAGTTCGAAGCTGTGGCTTGGTCATAACTTCGTTCCCACGTTACCGCCCGTTCATGCTGTCAGCCTCATGGTTGCCGAATGTACGCGCGTGTAATCCAATTTCCCTTCACTCTCAACGCCACGACCATGGCCCTTGTCCTCGCTCACTTGTTTGGGGACTCCTACCTCCAATTCGATGTCACTGACGACGGAGACTCCTGCTTCTCCTTCACCGTTGCATCGCCTGCAGTAGCCAAAATGATCGCCTCCATGGGTGACTACCGCAAGAGGGGCATGTTGATCCGCTTCCCCTGGCCTATGCTCATGAGTGGTGCCCGACGCCTTCTTCGTGCTGATGCCAAGCCCCCGTCGCTTGGTTCTACGTCTTCCTCTTCGTTGCCGGTCGTCTCTACATCACTGCCACCAGCGCCTTCAACTCTGGATCTGCCTAAGGTGAGATGAAAACGGCCAGGTATTAGTTTATTTTACCCATGCTAAATGTTAGTTGCTTTAACCAGCTTCCACCTCATGTGCACTACACTCACCATACACATCCGTTTTGGATTACTTTCATGCCAATCTCTGTCAGACCTAATGAACTACGAGTGGAATCAGCCCTAAACCACTCCGTTCAACAAGATTTCCACGCAATTAAGGTTCATGATCTAATTTTTAAATCTGGCGTCTCCTCCCGCCCAGTCAAATTTGAAATTCTCAAGTTGGGGCCTCTTGACTTTGACGGGTTTCGTCTTTTTCTTTTTGACCAGCTCGATCTAGCCGTTGCCCACTGCAGCCGTTACCCACAATCTTATTTTTCCTACTCCTTCTCCTCGCTGCCCACACGTCCTGGGTCCATACTTGGGCCTTACACCCATCACCACCAGCCACTCCATGCACCGATACGGCCGACCCTCGTGTCCACGGCATCGCTGCACGGCCGGTCAGCTCTGCATGCATTGCGGTCCCACAGCATGCACAATGATGAAAGCGCCGCGTCCCCCGACAGACCAAATCCTACAAAAGATCCGTACTTACCACATGATGCCGCGCATGCGGGCGAGGTGCGCGCAGGAACCAATAACCCCCCATCGGTCTCTCTGTCTGTGCAAAAATTGGACACCCCACCTGACCCACGCGCGTCTAATCCAGGCGCCAACGCGCCGCCTCCTGTCTCCCCACACGCCGCCCCGGTGACCGAGCCAGGAGAGAATCTCGCATTGGGAACCAACGATCTCGCGCGGCCTCACGCGCTGGCCTGCGTTACCACACCTCTGCCGCACCCCCCTCTATCCCTGACTAGCATCTAGCCATAATCATCGCCTCTAAACCCTACCTAAGCCCTCCATCACCACGCCTCACCCCCCCCCCCCCCGTCGCCTCAATCGCTGACACACGCAAATGATCTCGCCGCTCTGACGATGGATACACGCATGCTCGGTCCAACCGCTCCACGACGCCCACATATCGAGACGTGCTGCTCTCCGGTCCACATAGGCACAGTGAGTCGCTGCCCCGTCCCCCCTATATATCTCCACGACGGCTCATCCCTCCTCATCCTCACTCCCTCCCACCTCCATCCGCCAAAAGGAGTCGCCGCTGCTTCCGCTGCCTGGCCCTAGACCACTGTGTCGAGCTCTGCTGTGATCCCGTCCGCTGCGCCCGCTGCTGGCGGAACGGCCACCGTAGCCGCGATTGCAGGTACCGCAGGATCTGGCCCTTCTTCCCTCCCCTCCCAGATACTTTTAATTTTGTCCCTAATCCAGCCTTCTGCCTCCGCAGTATGAGCCCGGCAGCTCATCGTCCGCTGTGGACGCCGATCCACGCACCCTCATGATCGGACAGATCCCCGTCATCCTCTCCGAGCCATTCCCCGCTGTATGTGTGTCGTCCCCCTTCATCCTCCACGGCGTCCCTGTTGGCGCCAATGGCGTCCCACTCCCTCCCAACTCGCCGCCATGCTCCTCAGCACCTTCCCCCACTCCCACCACCCCACCCCACGATCCCATGCACACACACTCCTCCCCCTTCGACACCCAGAAGCTGAGAGATCGCCTCGCCGACGTGTTCATTGCCTCCTAGCACACCACAGCTGCATCCTATGTATCTGAATCCGACTCTGATGATGAGTTGCCTCGCCCTTTCCATGACGCTGGGCCGCTGCCTCCCTATGGAGACATGCCTCTCGTCGCCGCGCCACCTTGCCTAGTGCACTGCCCATGCCGTTTCGCCTTTGCCCACCTCCGAACACCTGACCCCAACCCCGCTCCACTCATCCGCCGTGCTATCCAGCTTACGTGCGGCAACCCCGCCTTCATTATGGGTGGCTCATGGCGTGGGGTTGCTTGCCTCACCTTCCACACCCCCTCTGCCCGCAATGATGTCGTACGCCACAACCATATAGATTTTGAAGGTAACTCCATCACCATCGAGCCGGTCGAGCACGTCGACCGCTCCATTGCCATCTTCACTGACCTCGCCGAAATCGAGGTATCCGAGTTCCCGCACGAACTTTGGCACAACGACGACATTCGCTTCGCCTTGGCTTTCCTCGGCGACGTACGTGCCGTTGATGACTTCTGCCTGCATGGCATTGATTACACATCTGTTCGCGCCTTGGTCCTGCTCCAGTCCGGCAAGCCAGCCCCGCCCGGCATTGCCATCCAGCTCCCTCCCATCAACGAAATCAAGATAGCTAAAGTAGTGGAAATCTCACACTGGCACCACGGTGATGGCGCCAATCCTTTCGGTGGCGACTCTTCTGACGGAGACTCCGCCCCTCTCTCTCAGCGTGGCTCCCCACGGCCCGCCTCCCCAGAACAACTCACCCCAGTCATCTCTGCCATTCGTGCTGGCTGGCGCGCCGACCCCACGTACGGTGGGACATGCCCTGTGGCTGTCCGTGGAGCCGCACCTATGGTCCCGGCCTCATCTGGCCATGGCAGCAATGCATCAGCCCTTCTCCTTCCTTCGCCTCCACCTGGTTCCGTGCACCAGCCCCTTGTCATCTTCGACGACGAATCTGTCGGCTCTGAGGACATGCTTGCCCCGCTCCTGCATGCAGACCTGCCAAGGTCCATGGACGTGGTGCATGCACTCGTGGGGGGCTCCTCGGGCCCTCTTGTCATCCGGCCTTCGCCGCTGGTCGGGGCTGTGGCCCCGCCATCACCGCCTTCGCTCCATGCGGACGCTGCTCCGCCTGTTCGCCTGCTCACTCCCTCTGACACCTCTGCCTTTACGGCGGTCGTGTCGGAGGCTCCTGACACGGCAATCGTCCCCAACTTTACCTTTTCGGCCGGCGAATCGTACCGTACTGCTGGTAAAGTCTCACTTCCCCGGTTCCTGCTCAATCGCTTCCTCTACATACTACCACAACTGCCCTGACCCATGACAAACCTGATGCAGCGCTGCCTCTCCATGATCTGGACACCCATGAGTGTACCATTCGTAAGGAACGCCGTAAGACGGCCCGTGACTAGTCCTGCTCCAAGGACAAGCTGCGCCGCAGCGCACGGCTCGCTGGCAAGGAGGCCCGATACTCGCCTATGCTCGCCAAGGCGGTCAAGGCCAAGGCAGCCCGCCTATCTGCTGCGGACGTGGGCACGGCTATCGACCGCGCCATCCATGAGGCTCACCTTGACGTCTCCGATCGTCCTCCGGCCTCAGCTGAAGATCTCGCTGCCATCGCCCTGCTTTGCGGGGCGGATGATGGCCAGGTTGACGCCATCCTCGAAGCTGATGACTCGGCCTCCGGTGCTGAATATTCTCCATGATCAGCACGCCAGCTCTGCTTTGCTCTGTGGGGGGCGACCCCACGCCACCGCCAGTTGCCCGCGCCTTACTCTCGCTAGTACTGTTGAAAGAACATGTGGTGCCCCCATGTTTGGTTTTGGTAATTGACGACAATCTCTATGGACTAATGGTTGCCTTGAGTTATATTTGAAGGTTTTGTCCATAGGCTTTTCTTGGAGTACATGTGTTGGTTTCAAGGAGAGTTTGTGTTGACCAAGGTGCTATTAAGGAATTATCCAAAAATTGGTCATGTGAGAGTTGAGCTTATTGCAAGCATGTATTGAAGAAGAAGATTGTGTGATCATTCATGTTTACCTTCAAGACATCATCCAAATGAAGAGAGTTGGAAAGATTCTAGGTTGATCAAGACTAAGTCAAGAGTGAATCAAGTTGATCAACTCACAAAGCATAGAAGATGTACCGAGAGGGATCAAGTGATCCCATGGTATGGTAAGCATTGTCCATTGTGCTTTGCGTACTAACCCATGGTCTATGTGAGAGTTCTATGTGGGGTTAGGTACGTGTTCATGGGCTTGCGTCAAGAGGAAGATATCACTCAACCCATGGAGAGGATGACATCAAGTGGTGATCGTCATCAAGATTGCCGTGTGCAAGTTCAAGTGGAGCATCACGAAGAGATCAAGTGCTTGAAGCTTGCCGTCCATTGTGGTGACAATGGACTTGTGAAGATGTGCCGAAGAGTGGCTCACCCATAGTGGACTATGGGGGAGTAATCATCTAGTCTTCATCGAGCCAACGCAATCAAGAAAGGTGGTCCAACTTGAGGGAGTCAAGATCGTCATCATCTAGCTCAAGTGGACCATGTGCAAAAGGTTTGCCCTTGATAGGTTTTCTATTTTACCGGTCTCATGGTGGTAGTTGGGAGACCGGGTTATAGGATCGATAGCCGTACTATCAAGGGGGGCTCTCAAGTGAGTAGCTTGATCGTATCATTCATCGAGAGCTCAAACCATTGCATCCTTGCATCATGTTTCTTGGTTCTTGTTTGGTTCTCTTTGTGAGTCTTAGAGCTTATGGTCATCTTGATGACAAGCTTGAGTTCATCGAAAATGGAGTTTGCATGCGTCTTCTATGATGTTTTCGATGTTGGAGGTTTTACCGGTCTTATCCGAGGAAGGGTTCTCACCATTTTATTTTGGGCCTTTTCTCATTTGCTTCTTATTGGTATTTCTATCAAGATTGTGTTAGCCCTTGTCGCTAGCTTTCCAACAAACTTGGTTTCGTCGAATTCGGAGTCCGTTTGCAGAAGTTGTGTCAGTTTTGGTGTTCTGAAAAGGCTGCAGCGGTACTACCACGGACAGGAGCGGATGTAATTTTTTACTACCGCTCTTGGGAGCGGTACTACCGCTTGGAGCAGTACTACCGCGGCTACTTCCGTGGCTACTTCCGCTCGGGACGAAAAACTCGTCACAAGTCCAGCGGTGGTAGGCACGGATGTAATTTTTTAGTACCGCTCGAAAGTAGTAGTACCGCTACCCTTAGCAGTAGTACCGCTACCCCTAGCGGTAGTACCGTGAGGTCAAGCGGTACTACCGCTCCGACGGTTCTTCTGACTTTTTTGCCTCCTCGCTGTTGTGTTTCAAAGGGCTACTACCGCCCTAGCGGTAGTACCGCTCGGTGCGGGCTGTGACCGTAACGGTTGGATTTTTCCCCACCTATAAAAGGGGGTCTTCTTCCCTAATGAACCTTATCCTTTGAGCTCGTGTTCTTCCCCCATTGTTGACCTTCTTCGAGCTTGCTAACTCTCAATCCCTCCATGGATTCTTGCTAGTTTTTGAGGGAAAAGAGAGAGGAGATCTAGATCCACATTTCCACCAATCACTTTCTCCTCTATGTGAGGGGAACCCATTGGATCTAGATCTTGGAGTTCTTGGTGTTCTCCTTCTTGTTCTTCCTCTCATTTTCCTCCCTAGCATTAGTTGCTTCGGTGGGATTTGAGAGAGAAGGACTTGGGCACTCCGTGTGCCCTTGCCATTGCATTTGGTGCATCGGTTTGAGTTCTCCACGGTGATACGTGGAAGTTACAAGTTGAGAAGCTTATTACTCTTGGGTGCTTGGTACCCTTGAGCTTGTTCCTCTTGGGTGCTTGGGCGCCCTAGACGGTTGGTGGTGTTCGGAGCTCAATCATTGTGGTGTAAAGCTCCGGGCAAGCGTCGGGATCTCCAATTAGGTTGTGGAGATCGCCCCGAGCAATTTGACGGGTTCCGATGACCGCCCCCAAGGGTTGCCAAAGTGTATGGGTTCGTTGACCGCCCCCAAGGGTTGCCATTCGTACGGGTTCGGTGACCGCCCTCAAGGGTCCCTTAGTGGAATCACGGCATCTTGCATTGTGCGAAGGCGTGAGGAGATTACGGTGGCCCTAGTGGCTTCTTGGGGAGCATTGTGCCTCCACACCGCTCCAAACGGAGATTAGCATCCACAAGGGTGTGAACTTCGTGATACATCATCGTCTCTGCGTGCCTCAGTTATCTCTTACCCTAGCCCTTTACTTATGCACTTTACTTTGTGATAGCCATATTGTTTCTTGTCATATATCTTGATATCACCTAAGTAGTTTTTCTTGCTTAGCATAAGTTGTTGGTGCACATAGGTGAGCCTAGTTGTTGTAGGTTTTGTGCTTGACAAATTAACCGCTAGGTTTATTCCGCATTTGTTCAAGCCTCAACCGTAATTATTTTAAAGCGCCTATTCACCCCCCCTCTAGGCGGCATCCACGATCTTTCAACTGTCTCTGTACTTTTGGCCCCTCGAGTGTGATCGTCCGACCATGTATTGTTCTACTGATGCGGTGTACCTTTTGCTACCGTGTAACTGTTGTAGTTCGGTCTTAAAACCCTGTTGTACGCAACTTTCTCATGAGTAATGCAACCTTCTCTATATGTTCATGGAATGTACATGGACTTGGTGACCAGGATAAATGCTCCAACGTCCTCTCTGAACTAATCTCAATCAATCCACATATGGCCCTACTACAAGAATCCAAACGTGTCACGCTACCGGATCCAAAACTAAGCTCATTCATGCCCCGTCAGCTTGATCAAGTTTTTACCTTACCTGCTGTAGGAACTGCAGGTGGCACCATCTCTGCCGTTAACTCCACCATGTTTCAAGTGATCTCCTTCTCTCACCTCTCTTTTTCCTCAACTCTGATACTGCGATCAACGACTACTGACCGTAACATAGCCATCACCAACATCTACGCCCCTCCTCACGCGCTCTCAAGCAACAGTTCTTCGATGAACTATTAGCTATCGCCCAACCAGATGTTTCGCCCTGGCTACTCGTCGGTGACTTCAACCTCCTATGATTTCCCTCAGACAAAACAATGATGCTTTTAGACACACCGAGGCCAATGCTTTCAACCAAACAATTGATACACTTGCCCTCATCGAGTTACCACTTCTAGACCGCCAATTCACTTGGTCTAACAACAGAACCACACCCACCCTAGAACGCATCGACCGCGCCTTCTTCAACTTAGCCTGGGCTGATGCCTTCCCCAACTCCTCACTCACATCCCTCACGCGTTTCACGTCTGATCACGTCCCCCTCATCATCCACGTCACCACAACAATCTCGCGCTCAAACTTCTTTAAATTCGAATCTGCTTGGGCCAATTTGCAGCCCTGCCGAGATATCATCTCCTCGGTTTGGGCCTCACATCGGCCCACTTCACCGCCCAACTCTGCCACCTCCCTCGCCACACTGCTCAAGCAAACCCGGGCCGTGCTTAAAAAATGGGCCCGCTTGCGCCTTCCCGCCCCCTCCGCGAATCTCGCTGCAAATTTGCCATCTCTGCTCTCGACCACGTAGAAGAATCTAGGCCTCTCTCCCCGCGAGAACAACTCACATGTAAGATCATCGTTTCTCTCTTAAAAAGCACCATTCTAGAAAAAATGTCCTACTGGAAATGGCGTGCCAAAGTGTCCCGAGCAATTCATGGCAGTGAAAACTCCAAGTTCTTCCACATGTCCACCTCACAACGGCTTAGAAAAAACAAAATCTTCTCCCTCACTCGAGACGGCTCGGTTTTTACCTCGCATCACCAAAAAGCTGACATCCTGCGAGAATTTTTCGTCACGCTCATCGGCTCTACTGTCTCCACGACTTGGCCTTTTGATCTCGCGTCGATCTACCCCCACCCCGTACCTGGTCTTCATGCCCTTGACGCACATTTCACCGAAGATGAGATCAAACTAGCATTCTTCCAAATGAACCCACAAGCAAGCCCCGGCCCCGATGGTTTCGGCCCATCCTTCTATAAAACCTTCTGGCCCTCTATCAAGCAGGTAATACTCTCCTTCTTCGCACAATTTCACCAAGGTATGGCAGACACAGAGCGTCTAAACCGTGCCCATATTGCTCTCCTTCCAAAATCTGCCTCCTCACCTTCACCTGACGCCTTCAGACCAATTTCCTTGCAAAACTGCCCGGTCAAAGATGTTGCCAAGGTTCTAACTTCGCGCCTCAAACCCTTCATCCCTCAGCTCGTCCATGGTAATCAGACTGGCTTCATCACCGGTAGGAACATTGCTGAAAACTACGTCTTTGCAGCAGATCTTATCAGCTCTTGTCACTCTCGCAAACGCCCAACCATGATCTTCAAACTTGACTTCAGAAAGGCATTTGATTCGGTCGCCTGGAACGCCCTAGACAAAATCCTGGCTGTCCGTGGCTTCTCCCAAACTTTTCGTGGTTGGATTCAGAATATCCTCCATACTGGCAAGACTGCCATCCTCCTAAACGGCATTCCAGGTCGTTGGATCCCATGCAAGAATGGCCTGCGTCAGGGTGACCCGGCCTCCCCCTACCTCTTCCTAACTGTAGTCGATCTACCCTAGCAACTTATCCTACAGAGCACCGATCCCGATCTCCATCACCCCATCTTTACCCACCTGCCCCCTACCATCCTCCAATACGCAGACGATACATTGATCATCGCAGCCGCATCTCCCGCCGCTGCTGCCACACTCAAAAAAATCCTTCAGAACTTTGCTCAAGCTACTGGCCTCACCATAAACTTCTCCAAAACAACCCTAGCAACCCTGCACGTCAATGAAAACCTAGCTGCCAACACGGCCCTCGCCATGGATTGCTTGCGTGCCCCCTTCCTCAAACCTATCTTGGACTCCCCTCGCTCCGACCAAGCCTCCATCCACTGCCTTCGCCCCGTTAATCGAACGATCTCGAAAACTTCTCACTGGTTGGCATGCCAAGCTCCTAGACAGAGGCGATCGACTCATCCTCATCTCGGCCGTTCTTGACTCCTTGCTTACATACTTTATGTCTGTCTTTCGCATAAAAAAACCCTAAAAATCATTGATTCCCTGAGAAGATCCTTTTTCTGGGCTGGTGAGGATGCCTGCTCGGGTGCCAAATGCCTGATTGCGTGGAAAAACGTTTGCACGCCAAAAAAATTCGATGGGTTAGGGCTGAAAAATCTACAGGTTCAAAATAATTGCCTCCTAATGAAGTTTGCGGTCAAAGCCCTCTCACCCACACCATCAACGTGGCTCGATTGGCTAGAGCTTCAACACCCCAATGCCCTAGTCTCCTCGGGCCCCCAAACCTCTTTCCTATGCCGCACGATTGCTCAACAAATCCCAACCTTACAGTCAATTTCCTTCGTTTTAACAAACAGTGGAACACACACTTACTTCTGGTTAGACACCTGGCTCACCCCAAAACCCCTAGCTACCACCTACCCACACCTCTTCTCACACTCAACACTACAGCTGGTTAAAGTGGCTAACATCTTGCGTTTCGGTCTCGAAACAAACCTCCGTAATCGTCTCTCACAGCAGAAACAAAGCTGGTTTCGCTTTTGGCTGTTTTGCAGAACTTCGCGCCTTTGACAGAGGAAGATCAACGGTTCCTCCTTAAGGGTCATGACTTCTCCACCAAGCAAGCTTACATCACCATTATGGCAAGGCCAGAAACGGACCTCATCGCTCCTCTCATCTGGAACACCAAGGCTCCACGCAAGATCAAGATCTTCGCTTGGCTACTCTTTAAGGATCGCCTGAACACCACCGTGAATCTTGCTCACAAGAACATAATCCCCTCAGACTTATGCACATGATGTGCCACGCTACCGGAGGATTCCATTCACCTCTTCATCTCTTGCCCCCTCGCCAACAGAATCTGGCAGAGAGTTGGCATTCTGCCTCAAGATGAAGACCTCAATGAACTTTGGGACATCCCACTACCTCACCACCTGCCCAAGAACGCATGGCCCTTCGTCCTTCTTGCGCTATTCTCCTTCATATGGGCCGCGAGAAATGATATGCTCTTTAGAAATGTTGATCAATGTTCTGTAATAACTATTAGGAACCTAGTAGCAGACTTGGATCTTTGGTCACACCGTTTTGTTGATACGGGTGACAAGGAGGACGTCTCCTCGTGGCGTACCTACCTCTCTGTACGATGCACTGTGCCTCTGTAGGTAATTCTCAAAAAATAAAAAAAGACAAATGGCGTGATGGAGCATCCGCCTCCCAATCCTACCTGCCCTGACCCTGACCCACGGCGGCTTCTCATTCCATTTCAAAAAAACGAGAACACATGGGAATTAGTAGAAGCCAACCATGTCTTTCACTCTTATAAGAGGAGATATTCTTGTAGGAGATGAGTCCTCGAACCCCGGTCCTCTTCCCATTCCATTTCCACACCCACCTCCCTTCGCGTGGTCCGGGGGCGGGCATCCATGGACTCTTCGTCCGAGGCGCCGCTGCTGCCCAGCAGGGGGAACGAGCACAAGGGGGTGCCCGATGAGGCGGGAGGCAAGCGGCCGTGGTGGAGGGAAGCGGCGGAGGAGTCCGGCCGGCTGGCCGCGCTGGCTGCGCCGATGATCGCGGTGGCGCTGCTGCAGCTGTTGATGCAGCTCATCTCCACCGTCATGGTGGGGCACCTCGGCGAGGTCGCGCTCGCTGGCGCCGCCATCGCCAACTCCCTCACCAACGTCTCTGGCTTCAGCGTCCTCGTGAGCTCGCTCCCACCAACCCCCCCCCCCCCCCCCCCCCCCCCCCCCCCCGTTTGCTCTACCTTCCACATTTTTTGCATCATGAGATTGTGCGTGCTAGTCGTGAGTCGCCACGGGTGAATGGGAGATGACTTTTCTTATCTTGGTATACACTTGGTACCCACGAGATGCTTGTACGAATGCTTACGCCGGGGTGGTTGATGACCGGAAGTCAAACATGCGTACCAGTGACATGAAAAGCTCGTGAATTTGTATGCTAATTTTGAAAAGCCACCTTTTGTTTGTTTGTGCTTTGGGCTTCAATTTTGAACTTGCGTCGTTGGTTGCAATATATAGTGCAACTATCAGTGCTCTGTTTTGTCTCTTCAACATGACGATTATATCAGTACTACTGACTTACTAAAGCTCATTTGTTTGTACCAGTCCTAATAATAAGGAGGCTTCAGGTTCACCTTTCAAATTCAAATAATACTCTTTCTAAACACGGTTTATTTGTTTGTGTTGCTTCTCATAGGGTAAAGCCACACTGGAGTTTAGATTACTTCCATGTGTCCTATTCGCTTTGGTTGGACTTCAGTTTTCAGCAAGAATATCTGGTAAAACTACCGTCATAAGAGGATAATAAGCTTATAAGCGCACAAACTTGTATCAGAATTTTGATGGTGTAGATCAATGTGGGTTACCGATATCACTATAAAGTCAAAGGCTGTTAAGCGCAAATTGGGTTAGTCAGGGCGCCTCTTTTGAGGTTAATCTGAGTCATCTTGATTCAATCGGGTGAGAGAGATTTGCCAGTTCCATTCTCATATTTTTAGTCTGGTTATAAGTTGGTACTTTCCCTTAATTGAAAACCCAGTCTCCAACATATGTACTCCCTCTGTAAAGAAATAGCGTTTAGGTCACTACTTTAGTGATCTAAACACTCTTATATTTCTTTACGGAGGGAGTAAATCACGACAGCTAAGTGTAACTTCATCAGAAGATGGCCAAACAGAAGCAAGTAGAATACAAAGCTGCACAACAGTATATCCCAAGAGTTCCCTAACTAGTTTTAAACACAGCCAGTTACATCATCTCATAGGAGGCCTCAAACAGTATAGGTTAGTTGTAGTATTGTCCTAGTCTAGTTGCTCACAGGATACGAGAGACAAATGGTAGTTTGTGAAAAATTATAAATTCATAGTATATTGATACTTTCAGCTCACTTGGTCCAATGCTTTATCTTATGCGTAGTGATTTCATCAATGTAACTAGAGGTTTTATGTACCATGACAGTATATATATTGGCCTCAAACATGTCACTGAAGGTCTAGCTGATGCAAAGATGGATTAGAGACATTAAGCCCCCATCTCTATGTTATGTACACTCAAGCAGTGCAAATATTCGAGCTGATCCAGGATGTGAATACCACCGCCCTGGAACACCTGATTCTTGGTCATGGAAATGGGACATCTCCGGCGTGACCGTTTTTGCGGGGAAAACAGCGCAGTGAGAGCTGCAGGCCATGACACGATGTGGTTCCACCGATTTTCTGTTACGAGGCGGTTCCGCATCTAGGATTGTTGCAATGCAATGATCAGATCTAACTAGTAAACATGATGTTCACACTATATGCAGTGATACTTGGACCCAAATCTCTATCCTGTTGACTATCCCAGTCTTCCTGCACTTATAAATATAGATCTTAATTAAGTTAGAATAATCTTGGCGTAGGTGTTAGTTTAAACCATGTAAACCCTGATATCTTGTATTAAAACTTTCATATTCTTGTAATCAGCAATTGTTGCCCGCCTTGCACAAGCATCATTGTTATTCCTGCCATTCTTTCAGCATATCTCTTCAGTTCATCCTAGTTCCTCTTCCGTTTATTCCTGAACAGTATGTATATGATTCGTCAATTCATTACTGATGCAGTTTCCTTTTAGATAGGACTGGCATGCGCATTGGAAACTATTTGTGGGCAGGCCTATGGAGCAGAACAGTATCATAAATTATCCTTATATACCTACAGGTCCATCATTGTACTTCTTATTGTGAGTGTGCCCATCGCCATTGTATGGGTTTTCATTCCGGAAGTACTTCCTCTCATAGGTCAGCAACCAGAAATTGCAAATGAGGCTGGGAAATATGCATTGTGGCTTATCCCTGGTTTATTTGCCTTCAGTGTTGCTCAATGCTTTTCAAAGTTTCTGCAGTGTCAGAGCCTCATCTTTCCTATGGTTCTTAGCTCCATGATCACACTCGCTGTATTTATTCCTCTGTGTTGGTTCCTGGTTTATAAAGTTGGTATGGGTAATGCTGGAGCTGCTTTATCCGTCAGCATCTGCGATTGGGTTGAAGTGATTGTTCTTGGTCTTTACATCAAGTTCTCACCTTCTTGTGAGAAAACACGTGCTCCACTCACGTGGGAAGCTTTTAAAGGAATTGGCAGTTTCATGAGTTTGGCTGTACCGTCGGCTCTTATGATTTGGTAAGTAAATGTCATCTGAACATGTTTCCATATTGATGTTGCTTTAGACTCTAGCATGAACGTTAATATGATGCCTTGTTAGTTTGACGAGTGTTTCCCATACTTTGTCCACCCAAATATTATCCAATACAGCAATACTCATGTATGCTAACGTACTCTTCATTCTGTTTTACTTGTCCATGTGGACATTGACATGGTCTTCCAGTACACACCTTTTGGCATTGTTAGCCAAATTGTTAAGATTATAATTATAATGAAGTGATGATTGATAATACTAGTGTTATCTCTATGTGATAAATCTGGGTATTTTATTTGTATTATTGGGTAAAGTTATTAATGGTTCGTCGTGGGAAACTGTAAATGCGCCACAGAACCTTTTTGCATGTGCACTTCGTAAACTCTCAGGAGATGATTTCTATTTTGGATGTCTTTCTACTTATGTTTTTTCGCACCTACTATTTTTGTTTTTTCCTGTCGTAACACTCTCCCGTACTAGGTTTATTGGCTAGAAAAAGCTACTCCCTTTGTCTCAGAATATGAGATGTTTTTGCAAGCTAAAACAGCTTGCAGAAACGTCTTATATTATGGGACGGAGGAAGTATCTTCAAAAATTCATGATGTGTCGGCCTTTTAAAACCGATTTCAAAATTCATGAAGTTACTGCTCTCAAATGGAGTGTCAAAATTGAAGTCTGTTTTCACCATGGGGAAATAGCTTCCTGCTAGCGGGATAGCTCCCCATATATTAGTTGCCACTCGATGTAGTGCACCGGGCAATGTACCTGAACAAGTAGTTGGTTGTTTGAGCATAATTTGCATTTGTAGCAAAGCTAGGCTGCAATACTTTCGGAGGAGTATACTGAATTTCTCTTATTTGTTCTAAGCAAGAAAAAACTACAAAATGACAGTAGAAAAAACTTCAATAAAAATGTAGTGTAGAGAATGAAGAAATAAAGAAAGGAAGAAATGAACTACTAGTATGTAAAGGGATGTTCACTAGATTTTTATCCGATGAACATGCACTGGGGAGGTAGCCCCACTACAAAATTGTAAGACGGTATGTATGGAAAGGAGAAGTAAGAAAACTAGAAGAATGTGTATTACAAATAGAGGAACCATAATATGCAATATTAAATCTCCAAATTATGTATTTTGTTTGAAGAAAAATGTTGATTTTGTGTTTTAAGAGCTCTTATATACCTGCATGTTACAATTTGATGAAAGCTGCGACCATTTTTTAGATAGTATTGTGAAATATTGCATAACAACAAATGATTCGTTGTCATTCCAATTTTCTCAACAGTGAGTATTTGTTTTCATGAAACATTTGCACTCGCACAGTATTAAGAAAGGGTTCTCAATTTGTGACCTCATGACTATTCATAACGCGGGTTTCCACATTAAAAATCTAATGATTATTATGAAACGCTAGGCTCTAACCCATACACGTGACCCTAATTGTCTGTACCTTCTGTTCAATGAGATTTAGCTGCCATTCTCTGGATGAGCCTGTGGGCTAAACTTTTTTGGTTTATATAGACTGACTCCCTACCTCTTCAATGAAAAGAAACGCAAGGTCCCTTTGCGTTTTCCCGAAGAAAAAAAAAGGATTGTGCCAACTTTTGCAGCCTACTTGTCTGACTACAAGCACTGAAGCACATATCCTATGACAATGGGGTTTTTATTCGATGTTGTTGGGCCACCATGCTCTGGATGAGCCTGTTGACTGTACTTCTTCTATTTATAAAGATTTAATTTCTAGTTCTAATAAAACTGGAAAAGGAATATGAGTAATTAGTATTTGCTGCCCACTTATCTGACTACACACACATATCCTGTGAAAATGGGCATCTTTCTGCAAATATGATAACACTGTTCAAAAGCACATGAGGAACTTTTTAAGTTGTTGTAGTTAAAGTGTGTGTGTTGTACTTCCATGCAAATTTCAACTTCGCTTCCAATGTCCTTTGCAACATACAAAAATGACAAACGACTGTGAATCAGTAAAACTAAGTTTTGGCATTGTTTGCAGTGATTCTTGTCTTTGCTGTATTTCGCAAACAGAGTTGTATTTGAAGTTGAAACCTTGCAAGATAGAATATTCACTCTTCCCTAGTGACACTATCTGTTATTTTGAGAATTTTATACAGTGTGTCTTGTGCTTTTCAAATGGTATTTTCAAAATTTCAAAAATATGTGCACTTTCATGGGGCATGACTCCGTCCAAGTAGGATTTGTAATCCAGTGAGGAATTATCTTTAGACACCAGTGAACAAATTGGCCAACATGATTCGATAACAACTATTGCAAAAAAAACATATATACAGTTGTTTTGTGCATCTGCCTCTCATGCAAAAGATGAATTTATAGTATTTAAAATGCAAAAACTTGAGCCTATCCCAACTGTTTGGGACTGAAAGGCTTTGTTGTTGTAAAATGTAAAAAGTTGACAAGTTTTAACAAAAATAGTCTCCATCCCTTGTCATGAGAAGTTTAGAACTAGGCCGTGTACTATAAAGAATGATGTTTCTCTCTTGTTTAAATTCATATTAAGTTTAACAAAAATTCTACTGTGTGCTACACTATCTCACCAAAGAATCAAATCGCATATTTAATACACCCTCTGTTCCTAAATGTAAGACGTTTTGGTAGTTCAATTTAAACTGCCAAAACGTCTTATATTTAGAAACAGAGGTAGTACTTGCCAGATGAAGGAAGGAGTTATCTTGGCCACTTGGTATGAACATAGTACTGATTATTCACTCGCAATACCACTGGACATATGCTTCCTTCCCTCTTACAGCGAAGTAGATAAGCTCTATACATATATTACGTCTAGTTAAGAAATTCCTGAACCTCAATTTTCTTGCATAATCTTACCTCAGTTAAGGTTCCAGTTTGGCATCCTCTCCCCTCCAGATATTAATCTCACTTTCCTTGACCACAGCCTTGAATGGTGGTCTTACGAGCTGCTTGTTCTGCTTTCTGGGATCTTACCAAATCCAGCACTTGAAACTTCTGTGCTTTCTATATGGTATGCATCAGTAGAACTTTAAATAAGATATTCTTGCATCATGTGCTATGACATTTACCAAATTGATGTCCTTTTGAACAGCATATCTACAGTGGTGCTGTTGTACAATCTTCCTTACGGTATTGGAACAGCTGCAAGGTCGGCTAGCGCATTTATTTCTATCGTCAGTTATACCTGTTTCTACCGAATTTAACAAGCTAACATATGTCATATCCATGTCCCAGTGTGCGCGTCTCAAATGAACTAGGTGCTGGCAACCCAGAAGGTGCTCGCTTGGTGGTAGGTGTTGCTTTGTCGATTGTAGTTTGTTCAGCAGTCCTGGTGAGCACAACTCTTCTAGCCCTGCGCCACTTCATTGGAATTGCATTCAGCAACGAGGAGGAGGTTGTAGATTATGTCACCAGAATGGTACCCGTACTTTCCATTTCAGTCATTACAGACAGCTTCCAAGGAGTCCTTTCAGGTATCCATGTCTTTCGCATTACATACTGTCAGTAGCATCATAAATTAAACTAGATGTCGATAAGTAGTGCTAAACTACCAGAATGTATACCGTATCGACGTATGATGATGACTGAATCAACCTATAAGTGCCTAGGGTTCGGGGGCCTGCACGTAGGTATGCAGTAGGTACTTGGAGTGATAATCAATGGTGATGTAGGAAGTCCAGGATCTTAATTTATCTAGAAGATTTTACCTAGGCAGCGCTGCCAGATCATATCATGTCGGAGATACAAGACTTGCCAATCAAGATGGTGCCCCCTATATAAAGACCAAGAAGTCACCGCCAAAGATTTAAGCCGATTCAGATTGCAAAGTCCTAGACAGAAGCATCTTCACCAAGCTTAAGATCTAGCCCATAGATCGAATCTAGCTCTTGTATTTTGCTCTTCATATCAATACACCATAAATATAAGCTTGACATTGGGCTATTACCCATCTTGTGGGCCTGAACATGGATAACTATTGTCTCTATAGCCTTCGACATGATCCCCTCGCGCTCCAAGCCTCATCTCTATTATCTTTACACCCATATGTCGAAGATCAGTGGTGGATAAATTGTCGGCACTAGATGAAGGGCTCTATGGAAATTGTGTACTTGTTATGTACTCATTTTCATTGCAAGGGCAGTGGTGTTGTTGGTCATCATTAATGCAATAAGGTTAATGGAAATTAATTTCTTGGGTGTGGTCAAAAATTCATCATGGGTAGATATATATAAATAACAGAATGTGATTTGAGGATGTATGACTTAACAGAATGTGTAGTCTATAATCTCATATGAGGCAATATATGTAAAGAGATCCATCATTTAAGTTGTGCGGAGTCAAAACAGTATGATTTTTGTTATGATGCAGAATCTTGAACTGTATTGATTTTGTGATGTGATGCCTTGTTTATAGTTATGTGATGTCCTATTTAATGCTTTTATTGTGACAGGTGTTTCTCGGGGCTGTGGATGGCAGCATTTAGGCGCGTATGTCAACCTGGGTGCATTCTATCTTGTTGGGATCCCCGTTGCACTCTTTTTTGGTTTTACAATGCAACTACGAGGAATGGGATTTTGGATTGGCATGATAGCTGGTGGAGCCACACAGGTCACTCTCCTATCTGTGATAACTGCCACTACAAAATGGGACAAGATGGTAAGTTCTTTCTCCATTTTAAAGTCTGTTTCTTATCCATAACACTTCATTGATGTCGCCAATGCTTCTCCTTTTCATGAATCTTTCATTGCTATAACTGAGGCTTCCTCTATCTAAACCCTAAACAACAGGACCCTGGGATAAACAATAAATAAAATAAATATGTGGCATACTGTTGGAAATCAAATGTTATTCCAAGTTCATTGATACGTCAACGTGTTTGATTTTCTTCGGGACATTTTTTTTTACTCTTGTCACTGCCCAATCATCCATCAATGGACCTCTGCCCCTCTGCCGGTGTTGTCCCAAGATGGAGAAGGGGGAAGGTGATTAAAAGAAAATTCAGTCTAAACTCTGAAGCGACCTATACCTGGTTTAAATTCACAGTTTTGCTAGGCCGCAGGTGCATGTTATTTTGTTTTCACGGGCCATCGCCCCGCTTTGATGGATGCGTGATTAATGAACTGACCAGCACTAATTTATCAACAATTGGACGGTTAAGAAAAAAATGGAGGTTGTTATCGGTGTGACTGATGTTATGCGAAAGAAACCAGTAATACTTCATAAGAATTGGATCAGATTGGCCTAGATGCTTGTTTCCTATATTGCTTTGAAGTCATACCTGTGAACTATGATGTATATATAAGTAATATTGTGTCTATTTGCAGGCTGACAAGGCTAAGGAGAGAGTATTTGAAGACAGGCTTCCAACACAATAAGACTTGAAGAACTGCCATGTCAAAATTTTGAAGAGCTAAATAATCAGAGAATTCTAATTACCTTTAATTACTTTGAGAAAAGCATCATCGATGTTCTTGTCACGTGCAAAGAAAATTTTCACACAATTGGCTCAGTTTGGCATGGTGTGGTTTCATGGTGGACTGGTGGTGTTTTACTGTTTCTTTCTTTCTTGATAGGTTGTTTTATTGTTTTGCGTGGTGCCTATCTTCCCTTGTATTGGATTTTTTTGCGGGCAAGCTTTGTACTAGTCAATCACTGTCGGGCTTACATCTTTTGTTACAAAGATCATCTGTCTTTGCAGGACCCGATCTAACAACAGTTATACCCTCAATACGAGCATAATTTGTTAATGAGTGTCTAACCGTGTTCTGACGAGAAGACATTAGTGTCTCGATCTCAAGCAGTAAAGAAGCGTAGATAGACCTCTCATTGTCAAATTCACTACCTCGGGGGCATCTACTTTGATGATCACCGTCACTTCACACCGAGTTGACATGTGGACCCCTCAAAATACTAAGGACAAAAGATTGGCTCAAGCTCAAGACTCTACATTTACTTTCAGTGATCCAAGATCACATTGAATCCATATGAAAAGCCAATACTATTAAAAGGGGACGAGGTGTTGCTTAATGGGTTGCTTGTTCAAAATGCTTAGTGATATGCTTCAAAAACCCTCAACTACTTTCTTATATCCACATATGTCCCAAACCAAAAGTCAAAATCGGCCCCACCGAAACATCTATCTGGCGCCACCGAGTTCTCTTGACATAGCCACTGCCACAAACCCTAGTCACTTCGGTCTCACCGATAGGGATTTCGGTCTTACCCCGATAGGGATTTCGGTCTTACCTTCGTAACGTTTCGGTCCAACCGAGATGAGCAATCGGTCCCACCAAGTTCGCAATGCAAACTCTCTGTTTCCCTTTCGTAACGTTTCGGTCCCACCGAGTTTGCCTGACCAACTCTCTGGTTAGCTTATTACCAAAATCGGTCCCACCGAGTTTGTGTAATCAGCCTCACCAAGATTATGTCATGCCCTAACCCTAATGCAATCGGTCCCACCGAGTTGACATGTCGGTCCCACCGAAAAGCCTAACGTTCACATTTTGAACTGAATCGGTCCGACCGAGTTTTGTGATTCGGTCCCATCGAGTTTGGTGATTTGTGTGTACCGGTTAGATTTTGTGTGGAGGCTATATATACCCCTCCACCCACTCTTCATTCGTATAGAGAGCCATCAGAACATGCCTATACTTTCAACATACATTTTCTGAGAGAGAACTACCTACTCATGTGTTGAGGTCAAGATATTCCATTCCAACCACATAAATCTTGATCTCTAGCCTTCTCCAAGTTGCTTTCCACTCAAATCACCTTTCCACCAAATCCAAATCTGTGAGAGAGTTGAGTGTTGGGGAGACTATCATTTGAAGCACAAGAGCAACGAGTTCATCATCAACACACCATCTATTACCTTTTGAAGAGTGGTGTCTCCTAGATTGGTTAGGTGTCACTTGGGAGCCTCTGTCAAGATTGTGGAGTTGAACCAAGGATTTTGTACGGGCAAGAAGATCGCCTACTTCGTGAAGATCTACCCTAGTGAGGCAAGTCACGTGGGCGATGGCCATGGTGGGATAGACAAGGTTGCTTCTTCGTGGACCCTTCGTGGGTGGAGCCCTCCGTGGACTCGCGCAACCGTTACCCTTCGTGGGTTGAAGTCTCCATCAACGTGGATGTACGATAGCACCACCTATCGGAACCACGCCCGTGTCTACATTGCGTTTGCTCCCTCCAAACTCCTCCCTTTACCTTCATGTGCAATGTTTTACATTCCGCTGCTATACTCTTAGCCTTACATGTGTAGGTTGATTGCTTGACTTGTGCTAACTTGCTAAAATCTACCAAGACTTAGAATTGGGAAAGGCTAGATTTTTATTTGGTCAAGTAGTCTAATCTCCCCTCCTCTAGACATACTTTCGATCCTACAAGTGGTATCAGAGCTACGGTCTCCATATTGCCTTGATCTCCATAGATTTTGGTGATCATAGCCTTGGTTTCACAACCTAGGAGAGTATGGCGTCTAGCGAGGGAAATTACCACCGTAGAGGTCCTTACTTTGATGGTACTAATTTTGCTAGTTGGAAGCACAAGATGAAAATGCATATTCTTGGACATAATCCAGCCGTTTGGGCTATTGTGTGTATTGTCTTGCAAGGTGAATTCTTTGATGGGAGAGAACCGAACCGTGAAGCTACCATGGAAGAGTTGAAGATGCTGCAATACAATGCTCAAGCTTGTGATATTCTCTTCAACGGACTGTGCCCCGAAGAATTCAACAAAATCAGCCGTCTTGAGAATGCAAAGGAAATTTGGGATACTTTGATTGATATACACGAGGGTACCGACTCCGTCAAGGAATCCAAATTGGACGTGCTTCAAAGTCAACTTGACAAACTCAAAATGAAGGATGGTGAAGGTGTCGCTGAAATGTACTCTAGGCTTGCTCTCATCACAAATGAGATTGCCGGCTTAGGAAGTGAAGAGACGACCGATAGATTCATCATCAAGAAGATCCTAAGAGCCCTGGATGGAAAATATGATACCGTGTGCTCATTGATCCAAATGATGCTCAATTACAAAGATCTCAAGCCAACGGAAGTCATTGGAAGAATTGTTGCTCATGAGATGTCTCTGAAGGATAAGGAAGAGCTTCACAACAAGTCAAGTGGTGCTTACAAAGCCTCATGTGATGCTCCTACATCATCAAGTGAGAAACAAATCTTCAATGAAGAATTGAGCCTAATGGTGAAGAATTTCAACAAGTTCTACAAGAGTAGAAGCAAGGAAAGAAGTTCTAAGTCAAGGTCCTACAATAACAAAAGATCTTCAAGTCGTGAACGAAACCGCTACAATTGTGGAAGACCCGGACACTACTCCAATGAGTGTACGGCTCCCTACAAAAGAAGAGAAGATTCTCCCAAAAGAAGAAGTAGAAGAGAAGAATCACCACCAAGAGAGAGAAGGAGTAGAGATGATTGTTATGAACGAAGAACCTCTCGGAGAAGTAAGGATTCGGAAAGGAATGACAAGTCATCAAAGAGCTACACAAAACAAAGACAACAAGCTCACGTTGGTGAATGGGTATCCGGCTCTGACTCCGACCATCACTTCGAAAGAAGTTATCACTCCGACTTCGAATATACTCAAGATGAAGGTGTTGCCGGTCTAGCACTTGTGTCAACCAACTCCTACGACATATTTGACTCACCAAATGAAGGAATTGGAAGATGCTTCATGGCTAAAGGCCCAAAGGTATCACACCCCGAGTATGTTGATTTCAATAGTGATGAAGATGATTTCCTAGGTGATGATGACTTACTTGTTGACAACTCTAGTGATGAAAACTATGATGAACTTGCTATTAATCATGCTAATCAAGATAAAATGAATGATGATGATAAGAAGGAGATTGAGCGTCTAACTAAAGAACTAAACAATCTTAAGTTAGCTCATGAAACTACCTTGGAAGATCATTGAGAACTTTTAAAGACTCATGAGAAGCTACGCTTTGAAAAGCTCAACCTTGAGCAAGAGCATGGGTTCTTAAAAGCAATCAATGATGATCTTTGCAAGAAAAGTTCTTCTTACATTTCCAAGCGTTTACTCTTGTCTACTTACATTCCACAAGTAAAATCTAGCAACAAGAGTAAGAAAGATTCTTCATCTAGTAGTAACAATAATCTTGCTAAATCCAATGTTGTTGCTTCTAGTAGTTCTCTTGATTCCACTAATGATTCTCTTAGGCAAGTTACACGTGAGCAAGAAAATAGCTTATTGAAGGGAATTATAGAGAAAGGTGTTTACAAGAGCCTTGCCAGAAGTAAGCAATTTGAGGAAATTGTACGCAAGCAAGGAAGGCACCGGAAGAATCAAGGTGTTGGTTTTGAACGAAAGTTCAATGCCAATGGAGTTGAGTGGGAAGAAGATCAATACCCCAAGACGAAGTTTGTTCCTCAACAAGAGAAGTATGATCCTACTTCTGTCCAAGGAACTCAAGCTCAAGATAATCTTCCACCACAAAACCACAAGCAAAAAGGCAAGGACAAGCTTCAAGAGGAGATTGATGCATTTAAAGAAGCTCCCAAGGCCTTGGTCAAGTGGGTTCCCAAGACTACATCAAGTTCTACAAAATCAAATACGACTACAACTCCAGGGATTCCCATCAAGATGATGTGGATCCCGAAGAAGAAGAACTAGAGAGTTCGTGAGGGTGACTCCGCCAACATACTTCACTCATATTATCTTGGCGAGGACAAGTGCAAACAACTTCCACATCTTGCACTAGTTCAAGGAGTCACAAACCCTCTTGTTAGTAAGACAAGGGACAAGGTAACCTAATGATTTCATGGACATCATCTATATCACTCTATGTCTATGGATATCCTTGTTTGTTCCTTGTGGGACTAACCCGTGTAGGTATTGAAAGTGCAACTCACTCCAATGGATTGCTCTGAATGATCTACATCAACATTGAACGTCCACATCTTCAACACCTACATGAAGTCATCATCGACAAAACCCAAGGTTAGTTCATCCCTCTTAGGGGGGATATCACATCTAGGGGGAGCTTTACTCTAACCAATTGAGCTAAAGCAACTCTAATGGTGTGAACATAACAATGCGTTATGTAAAACTGGTAACCCCACTTGTGCTTAAACGATGAGTATGACCTATGATCAAATGTTCTCATTTGACTCCTAAGTCAATATACTCATATATAGATGACCTAGTCATCGCCAATTGCTTGATAGATGCTAGAGTGTTTGTGCATGCTTCGTCACATATTTCATTTGCCATTTTATTGTGTGAGCATGTTGATTGCATATTTTACTCATTCGAGGACATCCATTTGTTGCTTTGATTGTTTGGCTTTTTCTCTTTTACCCAATGGATGGGCAAGAATGCCTAAGAACACCCTCTAGCTATCTATGTTTTTCTCGTCTCAAACTCTATTCATCCTACATCACAAAGTTTGATCAAGTCAGATTCGAACCACTCTGTGTGAGGAGCACTCGGAGTCCCCGATTCGTCATAGACTTAACCTCCAAAACCTCTTTGTGCATTTCGGTATGACCGAGTCATCCACTTCAGTCACACCGAGTTCATTAAGTTGATCTAGGTTTTCCATCTCGGTGCAACCGATTTGAAGTTTTCGGTCACACCGAGTTGCAGTAACTGCTTGCGATTCTGCATCGAGTTAAATACACCTATCCTACGTGAACTTGCATGGCAGGTACATATTCATACAACAACTTGAAAAATGACACAAATTTGGTCATATAACTTGTGTTTCGAGTACATTTAGGTACATTTCCATCTATTGATGTTAACGCACTATTAATGAAAGTGCAACTATCCCTGGGTGGTTTTGGTAATTCCTAACAACATATAGCTCATTGAGCTAATGCTATTTCAAGATAAATATTTCAGGAAAGCTCAATGATTGGCATGGCATGGATTAGAAAAGTGGACCCCTCAAAATGCCAAGGACAAAAGGATTGGCTCAAGCTCAAAGCACAAGACTCTACATTTTTCATTTTAGTGATCCAAGATCACATTGAGTCCATAGGAAAAGCCAATACTATTAAGAGGGGGTGAGGTGCTGCTTAATGAGGTTCTTGCTCAAAATGCTTAGTGATATGCTCCAAAGCCCTCAACTACTTTCTCACATCCACATATGTCCCAAACCAAAAGTCAAACTCGGCCTCACCGAAACTTTCTATCCGGCGCCACCGAGTTCTCTTGACATAGCCACTGCCAGAAACCCTAGTCTTTTCGGTCTCACCGATAGGGATCTCGGTCTCACCGAGATGGGATTGTAATCTCTCTGTTTCCCTTCGTAGCATTTCGGTCACACCGACATGAGCGATCGGTCCCACCGAGATTGCAATGCAAACTCTCTGTTTCCCTTTCGTAACGTTTTAGTCACACCGAGATGAGCAAATCGGTCCCACTGAGTTTGCCTGACCAACTCTCTGTTTGTCTATTACCAAAATCGGTCCCACCGAGTTTGTGTAATCGGTCTCACCGAGATTACGTTATGCCCTAACCCTAATGACATCGGTCCTACCGAGTTGATATACCGGTCCCACCGAAAATCCTAACATTCACATTTCAAACTAAAATCGGTCTGATCGAGTTTCATGATTCGGTCCCACCGAGTTTGGTAAATTGTGTGTAACGGTTAGATTTTGTGTGGAGGCTATATATACCCCTCCACCCACTCTTCATTCGTGGAGAGAGCCATCAGAACATGCCTACACTTCCAACATATATTTTCTGAGAGAGAACCACCTACACTTGTGTTGAGGCCAAGATATTCCATTCCAACCATATAAATCTTGATCTCTAGCCTTCCCCAAGTTGCTTTCCACTCAAATCATCTTTCCACCAAATCCAATCCTATGAGAGAGAGTTGAGTGTTGGGGAGACTATCATTTGAAGCACAAGAGCACGGAGTTCATCATCAACACACCATTTGTTACCACTTGGAGAGTGGTGTCTCCTAGATTAGCTATAGGTGTCACTTGGGAGCCTCCGTCAAGATTGTGGAGTTGAACCAAGGAGTTTGTAAGGGCAAGGAGATCGCCTACTTCGTGAAGATCTACCCGAGTGAGGCAAGTCCTTCATGGCGATGGCCATGGTGGGATAGACAAGGTTGCTTCTTCGTGTACCCTTCATGGGTGGAGCCACCATGGACTCGCGCAACCGTCACCCTTCGTGGGTTGAAGTCTCCATCAACGTGGATGTACGATAGCACCACCTATCGGAACCACAGATAAAAATCTCCGTGTCAACATTGCGTTTGCTCCCTCAAACTCCTCCCTTTACCTTCATATGCAATTGTTTTACATTCCGCTGCTACACTCTTAGAATTGCATGTGTAGGTTGATTGCTTGACTTGTGCTAAGTTGCTAAAATCTGCCAAGAACTAAAATTGCGAAAATGCTAGATTTTTATTTGATCAAGTAGTCTAATCAACCCCCTCTAGACATACTTTCGATCCTACAAGTGGTATCAGAGCTTTGGTCTCCATTTGCTTTGATTTCCATAGCTTTTGGTGGTCATAGCCTTGGTTTCACAACCTAGGAGAGTATGGCGTCTAGCGAGGGAAATTACCACCGTAGAGGTCCTTACTTTGATGGTACTAATTTTGCTAGTTGGAAGCATAAGATGAAAATGCATATTCTTGGACATAACCCCGCCGTTTCGGCTATTGTGTGTATTGGGTTGCAAGGTGAATTCTTTGATGGGAGAGAACCGAACCGTGAAGCTACCGCGGAAGAGTTGAAGATGCTGCAATACAATGCTCAAGCTTGTGATATTCTCTTCAACGGATTGTGCCCCGAGGAATTCAACAAAATCAGCCGTCTTGAGAATGCAAAGGAAATTTGGGATACTTTGATTGATATGCACGAAGGTACCAACTCTATCAAGGAATCCAAATTGGATGTGCTTCAAAGTCAACTTGACAAGTTCAAAATGAAGGATGGTGAAGGCGTCGCTGAAATGTACACTAGGCTTGCTCTCATCACAAATGAGATTGCCGGCTTAGGTAGTGAAGAGATGACCGATAGATTCATCATCAAGAAGATCCTAAGAGCCTTGGATAGAAAATATGATACCATGTGCACATTGATCCAAATGATGCCCAACTACAATGATCTCAAGCCAACGGAAGTCATTGGAAGAATTGTTGCTCATGAGATGTCACTTAAGGATAAGGAAGAGCTTCACAACAAGTCAAGTGGTGCTTACAAAGCCTCATGTGATGCCCCCACATCATCAAGTGAGAAGCAAACCTTCAATGAAGAGTTGAGCCTAATGGTGAAGAAATTCAACAAGTTCTACAAGAGTAGAAGCAAGGAAAGAAGTTCCAAGTCAAGGTCCTACAATGACAAAAGATCTTCTAGTCGTGAGCGTAACTGCTACAATTGTGGAAGACCCGGACACTATTCCAATGAGTGTACGGCTCCCTACAAAAGAAGAGAAGATTCTCCCAAGAGAAGGAGTATGAGGGAAGAATCACCATCAAGAGAGAGGAAGAGTAGAGATGATCGTTATGAACGAAGACCCTCTCGGAGAAGCAAGGATTCGGAGAGGAAGGACAAGTCATCAAGGAGCTACACAAAACGAAGACATCAAGCTCATGTTGGTGAATGGGTATCCGGCTCCGACTCCGACCATCACTCCGAAATAAGTTATCACTCTGACTCCGAATATACTCAAGATGAAGGTGTTGCCGGACTAGCACTTATGACAACCAACTCCTACGACATATTTGACTCACCAAATGAAGGAATTGGAAGATGCTTCATGGCTAAAGGCCCAAAGGTAACACACCCCGAGTATGTTGATTTCAATAGTGATGAAGATGATTTGCTAGGAGATGATGATTTACTTGTTGACAACTCTAGTTATGAAAACTATGATGAACTTGCTATTAATCATGCTAATCAAGTTAAAACGAATGACAATGATAAGAAGGAGATTGAGCGTCTGACTAAATAACTAAACACTCTTAAGTTAGCTCATGAAACTACCTTGGAAGATCATCGAGAACTTTTAAAGACTCACGAGAAGCTACGCTTTGAAAAGCTCAACCTTGAGCAAGAGCATGAGTTCTTAAAAGCAATCAATGATGAACTTCGCAAGAAAAGTTCTTCTTACATTGCCAAGCGTTTACTCTTGTCTACTTACATGCCACAAGTTAAATCTAGCAACAAGAACAAGAGAGTTTCTTCATCTAGTAGTAACAACAATCATGCTAAATCCAATGTTGTTGCTTCTAGTAGTTCTCTTGATTCCACTGATTCTCTTAGCCAAGTTACACTTGAGCAAGAAAATAGCTTATTGAAGGGAATTATAGAGAAAGGTGTTTACAAGAGCCTTGCCGGAAGTAAGCAATTTGAGGAAATTGTACGCAAGCAAGGAAGGCACCGGAAGAATCAAGGTGTTTGTCTTGAACGAAAGTTCAATGCCAATGGAGTTGAGTGGGAAGAAGATCAATACCCCAAGACAAAGTTTGTTCCTCCACAAGAGAAGTATGATCCTACTTCTTTCCAAGGAACACAAGCTCAATATGATCTTCCACCACAAGACCACAAGCAAAAAGGTAAGGACAAGCTTCAAGAGGAGATTGATGCATTTGAAGAAGCACCTAAGGCCTTGGTCAAGTGGGTTCCCAAAACTACATCAAGTTCCACTTCATCAAGTACGACTACAACTCCAAGGATTCCAATCAAGATGGTGTGGATCCCTAAGAAGAAGAACTAGAGAGTTCTTGAGGGTGACTCTGCCAACATACTTCACTCTAATCATTTTGGCAAGGACAAGTGCAAACATCTTCCATATCTTGCACTAGTTCATGAAGTCACAGACCCTCTTGTTGGTAAGACAAGGGACAAGGTAACCTAATGATTTCATGGACATCATCTTGTGTATACATCACTCTATGTCTCTGGATATCCTTGCTTGTTCCTTGTGGGACTAACCCGTGTAGGTATTGAAAGTGCAACTCACTCCAATGGAATGCTCCGAATGATCTACATCAACATTGAACGTCCACATCTTCAACACCTACATGAAGTCATCATCGACAAAACCCAAGGTTAGTTCATCCCTCTTAGGGGGGATATCACATCTAGGGGGAGCTTTACTCTAACCAATTGAGCTAAAGCAACTCTAATGGTGTGAACATAACAATGCGTTATGTAAAACTGGTAACCCCACTTGTGTCTAAACGATGAGTATGACCTATGATCAAATGTTCTCATTTGACTCCTAAGTCAATATACTCATATATAGATGACCTAGTCATCGCCAATTGCTTGATAGATGCTAGAGTGTTTGTGCATGCTTTGTCACATATTTCTTTTGCCATATTATTGTGTGAGCATGCTGGATGCATATTTTTCTCATTCGAGGACATCCATTTGTTGCTTTGATTGTTTGCCTTTTTTCTCTTTTGCCAAATGGATGGACAAGAATGCCTAAGGACTCCCTCTAGCTATCTATGCTTTCCTCGTCTCAAACTCTATTCATGCTACATCACAAAGTTTGATCAAGTCAGATTCGAACCACTCTGTGTGAGGAGCACTCGGAGTCCATGATTCGCCATAGACTTAAACTTCCAAAACCTCTTTGTGCATTTCGGTCTGACTGATTCATCCTTTTCGGTCCTACCGAGATCACTTAGTTGATCTAGGTTTTCAATCTCGGTGCAACCAATTAGAACCTTTCGGTCACACCGAGTTGCAGTAACTACCTGCAGTTTTGCATGTCGGTGCCACCGAGTTGTTCCACTCGGTCACACCGACAGGGTCAGGTTATATATACTGACGGGTCGAATTTTGGAAATTTTTCCGAAACCCTTCACCCGCGCGTGTCCTCCTCTGCCTCTTCGGGTCTCAGGATCGTCCTCTCGCCGCCAGCGACCTCCCGCCGCTGGTCTCCGCCGCCGTTAACGGCAATCTGCCCCGCCCTTGCCGCCGTAGCAAACACTCGCCGCTCTAGGGTAAGTGTTCGACCCCTTGTGCTGTCTTTTTCACTCCGATTCCTAGCACAGGACAATGCCATGTTTCTTGCCACGATTGAGATTGATGCATCCAGCTAAAACTTCCTTTGGTCTAGATTGATTCGAAAATTTTAGGGTTAGCTCTCCGCAGAACTCATCTCGGACCAACCGAATGTAGAAATCGGTCTCACCGATTCGGCCTTGGCCATTGCACATGCGCTTTTCAGTCCGACCGAAACGTGCAAATCGGTGTGACCGAGTTCAAGATTCTGTGAAACCCTAGCAATCTCGGTGCCACCGAACTGTGACTCGGCCCAACCGAGTTCACTAGTTTAGGTTCCAAGTGTTGCTTCGGTATCACCGAGTTTGTTAATTCGGTAGCTCCGAGATCACTTTCGTAGAGAACCAAAACTAAGCTTTTTGACTCAATTGTTTTGAAAAACCTCTGTACTTTGTGATGCTCATCTACTCTACCTCATCTACAACCTATTCACAGGGTCTGCTGTCAGTGAGCTTGAAGAGATGTCTGATCATAGTGACTGCCAGAACAAGTCTGAAGAATAGGTACAGTTGAGTGAGGGCACTAATCCCTCCAGCAGCTATGATGAGGGCAGCAGGAGCACACCTAGTAACTTGCCCAAGGCAGCTACTAGAACAAGGAAGAAGAGAACCTCAGATTCTAAGGATGAGGATTATGTGGCTGTTGAGGATGAGGCCACTTCAAAGAAAAAGGTGCTGAAAAAGGAGTATGGCACAGCTGCTGCAAGTAAGCCTGGAATGAAAACAAAGGCTCCAACAAGAAGAATGCCAATGTCAAAGCCAAGGAAAGTTGCCACAGGTGAAACTATGAAGTTCACCATTGAATCTGAAGAAGAGGCAGCTAGTGAGGACAAGAAGAAGAAGAGGGCAAGAACCACTACTGCCAGAGTTCTTGGCAAGTCCTCAATGAAGAGAGATTCTGAAGGAGAAGAGGAAGAAGAAGAGAATGTTGCACCAGTACCCAAAGCTCAGAAGCTTATGGGAGATGCAATCAGATCAGGGGCTGCTCCATCTAAGCCCAAGTCTGCTCCCAAAGCTCAAACTCAGAAGCCCCCAAAACCCAAAAGGAATACCAGGAGTATTCCAGCTGAGGAAAAGAACAAGGCCTAGATGCCCGATCTATCACGATTGGAGGGGATCCTACGAAGAACACGAGGGGAAACACGAGAGAAATCACTCAACCAACAAGATTTGGTCACACATCTGATAGATCCTCGGTACACAAAGAGTGATACACGATTCAAAGTCAACAAAGGACGATACAAAAGGTCTTCTCCGTGAGGAGGTCTTGAAGGGTCTTCTCATGATGGGGTCTTGAATGCGCTTGGGGGATCTTCTCTAAAGAGGTCGTGAACTTCGATGGAGAAGTAACCAAGTGGATGAGCAAAGCTCTCACACAAATATGAGCTAATTCTTTGCTAAGCCTAACTAGGAGGAGGAGGTCTATTTATAGTCTAAGTGCAAAAGGGGGCGGAATGAAAGGGTACATGGGCCTCAGGCTCAAAGCTGTGCACACACAAGCAGCAGAAGTCCGGCAGCTAGCGGACGTCCGGTGGCTCGCGAGGGCCTAAACGTCCGGAAGGCTCGGACTTCCGCTAATTACGTTCTGTAACAGTTGCATCGGACGTCCGGAGGTGGCCGGTCGTCCAGTCGCTTTGGTCTTTTGCAGAATCGGCTCAGGTGTGGAACTGCCGGTCGTCTGGTGGCGGCCGAACATACGCTCGCTAGGAAGTGTGGTCGGTCGTCCTGAGGGGGCCGGACGTCCGCTCGCTGTAGATTTTGTCGGCTGGGACTTGGGTCAGCTGGGCCTTAAGGCGCTGAACGTCCGGTCCTGGTCGGACGTCCGCTGGCTGGAGCGTCAGGCGCCGGTCATCCGGTCCTGGGCGGACGTCCGCTGGCTGGAGCTTCTTCGATAGCTCTTCTTCTTGGCCTTCATACTCGATGTGTCCGCCGTCTTATCCATTGGATGTACCTGTTCTGCAGCCTTCCTCCGAGTACCTGATCACACATAGTGTTTCCACTTGAGGTAGTAGCCATGTCTCATGTGTAGAGAATGGGAGTTTGGAGAGGAGCGAGTTCACCTTATCTTCAATAGCCTTTGCTCGAGCTCTTGTCATTGGTCCAAGTGGTGTCATGGGAGATGTAGATACATCCATGGGGGTGATCATGGGATGCTTTGCACCATCTCCCCCCCTCCCCCTTGGGAAAGATCCGACCTCGGACCAAAAGCTTCATCACCATGGTATGGCGAGAGGTCTTTGACATTGAACATGTCGCTCACGTTGTACTTGTCGCTTGGGAGGTCGATCTTGTAAGTGTTGTTGTTGTAGCGTGCTAGAACCTTGAAGGGTCCATCGTCTCGAGGTAGAAGTTTGAACTTGCGTTCATTGGGGAAGCGTTCCTTGCGAAGGTGTAGCCACACAAGATCTTCGATGTTGAATATCATGGGTTGCTTGTTGATGTTGAGCTTGGTCGCGAGTCATTGTACATGGCGCTCGATGGTGTTCCTTGTATCTTCATGCATCTTCTTGAGGTAGCTTGCTCGTGCACTCGCATCCATGTTGGTGCGCTCTTGTAGTGGAAGGGGAAGAATGTCCAATGGGGACAACGGGTTGAAACCGTAGATGACCTCGAAGGGGGACTTGCTGGTTGGGGAGTGTCTTGCACGGTTGTAGGCGTACTCGGCGATGGGTAGGCACTCCTACCACTCCTTGATGTTCCTCTTGATCAACACACATAGTAGAGTGGAGAGTGTTCGGTTCGTCGCCTCCGTTTGGCCGTTGGTTTGAGGATGGTATGCCGAAGAGAACAAGAGCTTGATTCCGAGCTTGGCGCATAGAGTCTTCCAAAAGTAACTCAAGAACTTGACTTAGCGGTCCGAGACAATCGTCTTTGGCACTCCATGGAGGCTCAAGATTTCCCTACAAAAAAGATTTGCAATATGTGAAGCATCGTCTATCTTGTTGCATGGGGTAAAATGAGCCATCTTAGAGAATCAGTCCACAACAACAAACACAGAATCCTTTCCATTTTGGGTTCTAGGCAAACCAAGTACAAAGTCCATGCTAATGTCTTCCCAAGGTTGATATGGAATAGGATGTGGCATGTAAAATCGTGGGACTGAGCTTGTAACTTCGCTTTGCGACATGTCGAACATCGGTTGGTGAAGCGTGAGACGTCGCGGAACATCTTGGGCCAAAAATAGTTCTTGGAGAGCATAGCGAATGTCTTGTCGCATCCAAAGTGTCCCATTCGTCCGCCTCCATGAGCCTCCTGCAAAAGTAGCAAACGAAGAGAAGACTCGGGAATGCAATGTTTGTTAGCTCTCATAAGGTAATCATCCTTGATGTGATAGCGTTTCCAAGATGTGTGCGTTAAACACTTGGCATAAGGAATAGCAAAAGTAGGATCATGCGCATACAAGTCTTTTATGTGCTAAAAGCCAATGACATTTAATTCAAGTTTAGTGACAAGCATGCATATGCGGGAAAGAGCATCCGCCACAACATTTTCCTTACCTTTGATGTACTTGATGACACAAGGAAATGACTCAATGAATTCACTCCTCTTAGCATGACGCTTGTTCAACTTAGTTTGACCCTTTAGGTACTTGAGAGTTTCATGATCGGTATGGATGATAAATTCATGAGGGCGAAGATAATGTTCCCATTCACGCAAAACTCGCACTAAAGCATAAATATCTTTGTCATAGATGGGATAATTGAGTTGCGCTCCGGAAAGTTTCTCCCTAAAGTATGCAATGGGGCGCTTCTCTTGCGTTAACACACCTACTATGCCATTACCACTAGCATCGCAATGAATTCCAAAAGGTTTGTCAAAGTTTGGTAATGCAAGCATGGGAGCATGAGTAAGAAAATTCTTTAGCTCATTAAATGAGGTATCTTGGGATGGTCCCCAAACAAAAGGCGCATTTTTCATACTCAAAGAATGCAAAGGTGAAGCAATGGTGCTAAAATCCTTCACAAATCTACGATAGAAACCGGCTAAACCAAGAAAACTACGCACTTGTTGCAAGTTGGTTGGTTGGGGCCAAGTTTTAATAGCATTGATCTTAGATTCATCTACATGAACACCCTTAGAAGACACAATAAAACCCAAGAAAACAAGCTTATCAACACCAAAAAGGCATTTGTCCATATTAGCATAAAGGCGCTCTTTCCTAAGGGTTTGCAATGCGGTTCTAAGATGGGTGACATGATCTTTGACGGATTTGCTAAAGACAAGGATATCATCAAAATAGACCACAACAAATACACCAATATAGGGTCGAACAACAAAATGCATGACTCGCATGAAAGTACCGGGTGCTTCGGATAAACCCATTGGCATAACAAGCCATTCATATAAGCCAAATTTGGTCTTAAATGTGGTTTTCCATTCATCACCTTCTTGGATGCGTATTTAATAGTAGCCACTCTTAAAATCAATCTTAGATAAGATGGTGGCTCCGCTAAGTTCATCTAGCATATCATCTAAGCGTGGAATAGTATAACGATAACGCATGGTAATAGCATTGATAGGATGACAATCAAAACACATGCGATAAGTACCATCTTTCTTTGGAACAAGGATTACCAGAACGGCACAAGGGCTCAAGCTTTCACGTACATGACCGTTGTCGATGAGTTGTTGTACATGTCGTTGGATCTCCTTAGTTTCCTCGGGGTTGACGCGGTATGGAGCCTTGTTAGGTAGAGGTGCTCTAGGGATGAGGTCGATTCGATGTTCGATGCCTCGTAGTGGTGGTAGTCCCGGAGGTAGCTCATCGGGGAAAACGTCTTGGAATTCCTGCAAAAGAGAAGACAACACTAAAGGTAGACTGTGAGAGGTGTTAGTTTTTGGTGCCTCGTCCTTGCACAAAAGGACATAGTGCATAACACTTGATGGGTTCTCACACACTTCTCTCATCTCACTTTTGGTGTCAAATAGATCTAAGTTCTTCTTGTCGCTCATCGTGGAGGCACTCCATTTTGGCTTGTGGCGCTCACTCTCTTTTGTGTGGGTCGCTCTCTCACTCTTTTCTCCATGATTGGTGGCTTGCTTGTCGGCGATCACTTGACTTGGAGACATAGGTCATAGCACGTACTCCTTTCTTTTCATCTTGAAGCTATACTGATTGGTACGCCCGTTGTGGATGACACCTCGGTCAAATTGCCATGGTCGACCAAGAAGGAGGTCGCAAACGGACATCGGAACAACATCACACTCTAAAGTGTCTTCATATGCTTTGATCTTGAAGGAGACTTTCACCGTATGCTCGACTTGGATAGTGCCGGAATCGCTTAGCCATTGAACCTTGTAGGGGTGTGGGTGCTTCATCTTGAATAATTTGACCTTGGAGCATAGTTCTTCACTTGCCAAGTTATGGCAACTCCCTCCATCGATGATGAACTTGATGGACCTTCCATTGATGCCGGCCTTGGTGTGGAAGATATGGCATCTTTGGTCTTCATCTTGTTAATGTTGAAGAGTCAAGACCTTGGAGACAACGAGAGTGGGGCTCGAATCCTCGTCACAAAAGACTTGATCATCTTCATCTTCGTTCATGCGCCGGTGCATGACCACTTGCTCAAGGGCTTCCATTTCCTCTTCACCCATGGAGTCATAGGTTCCGTCGTTGTTGAGGATCATGGTGCATTTGTTGGTACACTCAAAGGACTTGTGGCCTCGGCCGCCGCATGTGAAACACTTGATGGAAATTGTCTTGACGGTCTCATCAGTTGGAATAGATGATGAAGCTCTCGGCTTGAAGTTTCTTGTACTAGGAGGACGACTTGAGTTTGTCGAAGTTTTCTTGTAACTTGACTTGTCGCCGTTGCTTCTAGATGGCTTGGTTGAGGTAGAAGGTGTTGGATTTGTTGAAGCTTGGTTGTTGGAGAAGCCGTAGCTCTTGGAAGAGTACTTGGCATAGTTGAAGTCATCATGCACTTGACATTCCGCTTTGGTAGCTTGATGCACTATCTCAATGAGGTTGGAGTAGGGTTGGAAGTCGGCAATCTTCTTGATGGGATGATTGAGGCCATTCAAGAAACGGGCCATTGTTTGCTCATCGTCTTCCGTGACATTGGCTCATATCATGGCAATCTCCATTTCCTTGTAGTATGCTTCAACGCTTTTGGTTCCTTGCTTGAGGAGTTGGAGTTTCTTGAAGAGGTCGTGGTTGTAGTATGTTGGCACAAAGCGTGCTCGCATGACATCTTTCATTTCATCCCATGTGGTGATTGGTGGTTCACCTCTTGCTTCTCGGTGCTCAAGGACTTCTTCCCACCATATAGTCTTGGAACTCAATGGATGCCACGGCGATCTTCTTCTCTTCCTCATAGTTGTGCAAGAGAAAGATCTTGTCAACCTTCAATGCCCATGAAAGCTACTCTTCGGGATCATTGCTTCCATTGAACTTGGGCATGGTGAACTTGAGCTTGCCGTAGCGTTGCTCTTCATTGTGTTGGGGTCGGGGATGATGATGACACCCTTGACATGGATGATTGTCAACCTCGTATTGCTCTTGGTGTGGAGGATTTCCATAGTCATCATGCTCTTGGTGAACTTGAGGTTGTGGAGGAGCTTGTAGATCTTGTGGAGGAACTTGAGGAACTTGATGATGCACTCTTGCTTGGTAGTTTTGTTCTTGAATTTCTTCGCGAAGTGCTTCTTCTTTATTGCGCGTATCTCGCTTGCGGTTGGCGACGGCTCGACTTGACTCTCGAAGTGCACGTTGCACCTCAAGTGCTTGTCCTTCACATTGTTGTTGTTGAAGACGTTGAGCCTCGGCATCTTGTTCGTCTTGGTGTTCACGCGCTCGCTCTTCCTCTTGGTGACATTGACGTTGCCTTTCTTGTACTTGTGCAAGAGTAGCTTGGTTTTGGCGATGACGATGTGCTTGCTCGTCGAATTGCTCTTGTGGATGATTGCCGTGTAGAGGATTGTGAGTTGCTTGACGGTCTTGGCGCGCGGCTCGGTGTAGAGTGTTTGATGTCGGTGTACTTGAACCGAAGAGGGTGTCGTCAGAGTGTCGACTCGAGCGGCTCCGTCTTGAGTAGGATGGAGTGGTAGAAGAGTGGTTTACCAACAAGGCACGAATCTTGTCCATTCTTGCATCGTTCTGTTTTTTTTGTGTGTCGAGCTTGATGTCAAAGTAGTCTGTTGTTTGTTGGTTGGAGAGTCGCAAGTCGGTGGCGAGATTGTCGATGTGCTCGCTCATTTCTTGTTGTTCTTGATGCAAAGCTCTTTTTGCACCAAAGAGGTGGCTCTTGGTGACATAGGATGACATGTCGTCGTCTTGCTCGATGAAGAGTGGGTTGGTAGAAGCACTTGGCCTATCCATCATTCCAAGAAAATATGTGAGTGGGAGAAAGAGAAGAACTTATAACAAATGTACCTTGACCGATGTTGAAGATGGATCAATGATCACTCAAATGTGGAACAAGGAAATAGCACAATTGGTACCAATTCTTGTCGGTTCTCACACCTACACAAGTAAAAGATTATGGTGGAGCTCGGTTAGGATGGTGGCACAAAATTTGATGCAATTGTTAGTGAGCCTCAATAATGTTGAAAAAGATTCACAAATTTGCAAATGCAACAAGTAGACCAATAGCAAGATATGGTACACGGAAACACACACGCAAATAGATAAGTGGGGTCGTGCAACCAAGGAATGAGCCAAAATGTGGAATACACGAAAATGCTCTTGTTGCACGACGCTAGGGAGACGCTAGCACGATTGCACAATAGGCAGATACGAAACTTGTGCACAACCTACTAGGCAAATATGCAACGACTTCTATCCCAAGTATGTTATATGTATGGTATTCCGGTGATATGATTCAAGATGATCGAGTATGACAATCTTAATGTAGTATGATGCTATAGTTCTTGCTCATAAGCTCTTTGCTTATCTTTCCCTCTTGCTTAAAAGCTTGTTTGGCTCTTTCTCTTTTGAGCTTTTTCTCATGCAAAACTTCACGAACCAAGATAGCAATTGTGTATGCGATGACAACTTTGTGACACAAGAGATGATACCAAGATATGCACCACGATGATATGGTATGTATGCTATGGGAAGTATGATCACTAATGTGCACAAGTCACGTTGCCGGCAATACTCAAAGGCTAGTCTCGATGGGTAAGCGACGCAAAAGTAAGGCTATGGGGTTATCAATGCATTGGCAAGGAGTAGACAAAATGTCGTCGAGCTTACCGTCGAGGTAGTCGTTTGTAAGCGACGAAGGTTGTTGGTGATGACGAGTCCTTGGCGAAGATGAACGGTGGTGATTGATACGTCTCCGTCGTATCTATAATTTTTGATTGTTCCATGCCAATATTATTCAACTTTCATATACTTTTGGCAAACTTTTTATACTATTTTTGGGACTAACATATTGGTCCAGTGCCTAGTGCCAGTTCTTGTTTGTTGCATGTTTTATGTTTCTCAAAACCCCATATCAAACGGAGTCGAATCCGGATAAAATCGGACGGAGAATATTTTTGGAATATTTGTGATTTTTGGGAAGAAGAATCAACACGAGACGGTGCCCTAGGGGGCCATGAGGCAGGGGGCGCGGCCCAGGGGGCAGGCGCGCCCCTGACCCTCATGGGCACCCCGTAAGGTGGTTGACGCTCTTCTTTTGCCGCAAGAAAGCTAATTTTCGGAGAAAAATCTGGGCGAAGGTTTCAACCCAATCGGAGTTACAGATCTCTGGATATAAAAGAAACGGTGAAAGGGCAGAATCAGAGAACGCAGAAACAAAGAGAGACAGAGAGACAGATCCAATCTCATAGGGGCTCTCGCCCCTCCCACGCCATGGAGACCATGGACCAGAGGGGAAACACTTCTCCCATCTAGGGAGAACGTCAAGGAAGAAGAAGAAGAAGGGGGGCTCTCTCCCCCTTGCTTCCGGTGGCGCCGGAACGCCGCCGGGGGCCATCATCATCATCGCGATCTTCACCAACACCTCCACCATCTTCACCAACATCTCCATCACCTTACCCCCATCTATATTCAGCGGTCCACTCTCCCGCAACCCGCTGTATCCTCTACTTGAAAATGGTGCTTTATGCTTCATATTATTATCCAATGATGTGTTGCCATCCTATGATGTCTGAGTAGATTTTCGTTGTCCTACCGGTGATTGATGAATTGCTATGATTGGTTTAATTTGCTTGTGGTTATGTTGATGTCATATTGTGCTCTACATGTCGCGCAAGCGTGAGGGATTCCCACAGTAGGGTGTTGCAATATGTTCATAATTCGCTTATAGTGGGTTGCTTGAGTGACAGAAGCATAAACCCGAGTAAGGGGGTTGTGGCGTATGGGATAAATGGGACTTGATGCTTTAATGCTATGGTTTGGTTTTACCTTAATGATCTTTAGTAGTTGCGGATGCTTGCTAGAGTTCTGTCGGTGGGAAACGACACCTATGGGATCACTGGAATCCCTTCTACGGTTGCGGGGCGCGGGGATCGTGAGAAGAGCGGGACTAGTAGACAACACAAAGGGATTTACCCAGGTTCCGGCTGCAAAGATGCGTAAAACCCTACGATCCTGCTTTGGTGGATGTATTTAGTGTTCTTGAGCTCTTGAACTAGCTCTAGGTGCTGTGAGGTTCTAAAGAGCCGAATCCCTCTCCCGTGTGCCATGGGCCTCCTTTTATAGGCAAAAGGGGCTGCCACAGTGGCACACAGGAGGTGGAAAGTGCTACAGCATCGCGAGCTTATCGCTGGTATTACAGGACAAAGCGCATTTAATGCGAGGCTTAGGTGTCCCTTCACTTTATCGGGGACGGGAGCGAGGCCCGTCTCGTCCATCGCCGCTCATCCTTGCTTCGACACGCGCCCTGGCCAGCGGTGCATGCGGTGCCATGTAGGCAGGCAGGCAGCTGAGGTGGCGCGATGGTGGAGCCTCCAGGAAGGGCTGCATGTTGCCACGCAGGTGCCTGCCCAGCTGGTTGGGTCGGCAGCTGCATGCGAATGGCGGCGGAGACTTGGCTGGCGCGGGCCTGGCAGTGGCCCTGCTGGCGCGCTTGGCGAGGGCCTTGCCGGGTGGCCCGGCAAGGGTCTTGCCGTGGCGCGTAGGCGTCCCCGGCAAGGATCTTGCCGGGGGTCCTGTGGGTTTCTTCGGTGAGGATGGTTGCCTTCCTATCCTCATCTGATCTTGACTATTCTTTGTCTTCACAAAGATCTGCATGCCACCACGGAGGTGCCTCCCGAGCCCTATCCCAACGCCTTTGTTTAGCGTTGGTGGGCTCAAAGGTGGCTCACTCGGCAGGCGGGGGCAAGCTGCCCCGACAAGGGTCTTGCCGGGGCCGCTGAGGCCTCCTCGGCAAGGTTCCTTACCGAGGAAACCTGCTTCGTCCATCTGATCTTTGTGGCCTTGGTCCTTGTCGTTGCTTTGTCTTTCTTGTGTCTTCGGCTTCTCTCCGGCTTCCCTTTCCTGCCCTGTTATGCGTGGCCATGGCGGGAGGCTCTAACTGTCCGTGCACAAGTAAAGGGGTCAAAAGGAGAGCCCCTACTTTTGTACACCGACAGGAGCCCCCGGGCCTGGGCCATACATAAGCGCAACACGTTGTTGGGCCAGGCCCAGAACGGTGCGTGGGCAGTTGGGGCGGATTTTTACCGCCGTAACTGCTCCGTCCACTGCGCTTCGCCACGACCCGCGTTGAACGCGCGACATGGGGGTCGTGCGCGCGCGTGACGTGGGAGGCATGTGTGGGACAGTGTCCGCACGCATGCGTCGTATCGCAGTTAATGGGAAAGGAGGCGGCCCGCGCCTTCCCCATAAAAAGGAATAACCGCGGGCGCACTGCTCACTTTACCCCTCCCTTGCGCCTTCCTCCAATCTCAGAACCATTGCCCCCTTCTTCTCGAGCCTCTCTGCTTTCGCCCATCGCCACCGTGCTTCCGCCATCCTCTGCTTTTTCGCTTCCCGCAGCCGCCATGGCGCCTAAGTCCACCAAGAGCAAGGGAGCGGCGAAGGACGCCGGCGTGTCGGAGCAGCCGGAGAGCGAGCTGGTGGCGCAGCGGGCGCAGTCCGCCTACTTCCCCTTGACGGTTGGCGTGCCCGAGCTTCGGGAGATGTTCAAGGATCTGTGGGGAGTGAAGACGGGGGGAGAGAAGACGGGGCACCCAGCCACGCACGTCGTCCCTGCCAGCGCCGGGCCCTCCCCGCATCGGTACCCCTTCTTCGTCGATTATTTCTCTTGCGGGCTCTGTCCCCCCTTCTCTGATTTCTTCAAGGACATCATGCACACCTACGGCTTCCGCCTCTTGGATTTCACCCCGAATGCCGTGGCGTGCATGGCTCTCTTCGCACATCTCTGCGAGGGCTTCGTCGGGGTGCACCCCAGCACGGCGCTCTTTCGCCATTACTTCTCCCCTCGGATCCAAAAAGGGGGCACCATTCCTGGCTACGTTGCCTGGATCCCGAGGGCCAAGGGGGCGTACCCAGATGGCACCACGAAGGAGAGGTGGGAAGAATGGCAGGGCCGGTGGTGCTGGATTTAGGAGGAGCACCCGCCGGCATTCTACGCGGTTCGCGAGAAACCACCGGTCCGTGGGGGCGACTGGGGCGACGTCGACGCTGACGACGCGAAGCTTACGATCGCCACCACCAGGATTCTTCGGCTCACCCAGGCCGGGCTCACCCTCGAGATGATCGGGGCGGATTTCATCCGCCGCCGAATTGCCCCTCTGCACGACAAGGGGAGGCCGGCCTGGCTCTTCGTGAACGCCGCCGAGATCATGAGGCTCCGCCCCGGCCTCGACAACAACCTGACGGTGCTGAGGCATGCCCATCTGTGCCAACGGATCTTCCAGCTCGAGGTTGACGACGAGGGCGAGGTCGAGCGGTCCGGCAAGCTTGCCAGGGCCGTCGCGAAGGCCGGCAAGGTCGACAAGGAGCCTGTCTTCAAGCAGCCGGCGGCGGTGGTCCCGCTGAGCAACAACTCTCGTCGAAACGAGATCATTTCCACGATGCCGCTCTTCAACGCGCATGGCCTTGACCTGAACTGGGTTGAGCCGGACGGGCTCGTGGTGCAGGAGTTCTTGGACACCCTACACGAGATATATGTCACCGACGAACCGCGGCTTATCTAGGAAACCTCTCCGGCGGAGCTGGACTATATCGCCGCCAGGGTGGAGGAGGCGAGGCTTGCCGAGGAGGAGGCAAAGCTCGTCAGGGAGGCCGGCAGCACCGGCGGCGTGGTGGACAAGGCCACGGTGGAGGCAGAGGAGGGGGAGCTCGCCCGGTGGGCTGCAGCCACTGGGGAGGCCAGCGGCGCTGACACCGGGGCTCCCCTCGTTGAAGACGCCGCCGACGGGTCGTCGGAGGAGGAAGGTGAGGAGAGGAGGACCGCGACTGTTGATCCCCCAATCACCGGGAAAAGGCGGGTCCTGCGGTGGGCTACCTCCGGCGAGCCGGTCCGCCTCGACCGGGCCGTGCAGCTGCGGCAAGCCCAGGAAGCGCCCGTGCGCCAGACGAGGGCGGTGGCGATGAAGAAAACGGCGAAAGCCGTGGCATCGAAGAAGAAGACATCTGCTTCTTCGTCGTCCAAGCGCGCCCAGACGCCATCGCCTCCCCCTTCGCCGGCGAACGTCGGCGCGGGGTTTGCGTTTGACTTCGGGCCTCTTAGCCCAGAGAGAGACCCCGGGCCTCTCAGCCCGGAAAGAAAGAGGAAAGCAACAGAGGAGGAGGAGGAAGAGAACGAAGAGTAAGCTTTTGCTTTCCTCCCTCATTCCTTATACTTCCCCTGATGGCATTGCTCATTTGTCTTCACCTTGCAGGGATGTGGAGACGCTGGCCCAGAGGATAAAGAGGTCCAGGATTTCGGCGAGTTGCCAGCCCCCGGCAGGCACCTCCAGTACGCCACTGGTGGTGTCGAGCAGCCCGGACAGCAGCCCCCAATCCAGCCCCCAGCGTGAGTCCACCACCCACCCTCTATCAACGTGCGTCATGAAGCGATGCTTCAGTATTAACCGTGTCGTGGATGCAGGAGAGGAGCAGCACCAAAGGGAGCCACAGAGGGCTTCTTCGATCGTGCCGCCTCCGTCAACTACACCGCCCCAAGGGGCGTCCCCGGCAAGGGCACCAAGCACCGAGGTCGTGCAGACGGAGGAGGGGGAGGAGAACGCAGGCACCGGTGGCTTTGCCTCGATGCCAGACCTTGGCGGAGAAGGGGCTTCCACCTCTCGGCCCGGCACGGGTAAGCCACTCGCTCTCCACTTCTGATTGAATTATTCCTTTACTCTTTTCCTTATTGACTTTCGATCTTGGCTCCGCCCTGTCTCTTTCTTGGTGTCCAGACCCCTCCTCAGAGGACGTCGACACCACCATCAAGGACGTCGCCGCGGACGCCGCGGCGGAGGCGGAGAAGATTGCTGCCGAGGAGAGCACCATGGGTGCCGTCGAGGATGCCGCCAAGGGGCCCGCCGAAGAGCCCGGCAAGGGGCCCGCCGAGGGAGCCGGCAAGGCCACTGCCGAGGAGGTGGCGTTTGACGACCTGCCCTCCTCCTCGGCTGCCTCCGGCTTCGGCAGGTACCTGAGGGTAAGCGACGACCTCTTCGTCCATCTCCTGGGCGCGTCGAGCACCAGGGCTCCCTTTGAGGGAGAGGTGTTTGACGAGGAGACGCTTGCCGCGGCCGGGCTCGAGGTCGTTTACGAGCCGGGCGTTGGTGGCGCCGTCTCCCAGGAGGAGCAGCTGCTCCAAGCCATGGGTGCCAGCTTCCGGAAGCTTCAGGCGCTCCATCGTGCTCGCCTGGACAAGGCCAAGTTCAGGACGGCGATGGTGGAGAAGATGGAGGAGGACTTTGGGGGGCGCGTCGCCAAGGCGCAGGACTGGTTCCGCGAGGCCCAGGACGAACTGAAGGCCGCCCAGGGTGAGCTGGCCAACCGTGAGGTGGAGCTCGCCCTGAAGCTGGCCGACGTCGAGAAGGCCCAGGAGACGGCAAAGACGTTGGCCGACGAAGCCTAAGCTGCTTGGACCCAGCACGAGGCCGCACTGAAGACCCAGGAGGAGGACCTTGCCACGCGCGAGGAGAAGCTTGCCGCCATGCTCCGCGGCAAGGACAAAGAGGTGGCAAGCTCGTCCTGCAGTGGACCCAAGAGCTGGAGCGGAGGCATCAGGAGGCACTCAACGCCCAGGCTCAAGCCCACGCCGGCAGGGTGAAGGAGCTGGAGGAGCAAGCTCTGAAGCTGGCCCAGGAGAAGCATACACTCAACGGCGCTCTGATGGTGGCGCAGGGCGAGGTCATCAGCAAGTCTGGAGAGCTCTCTGAAGCCAACATCTCCATCAAAGACCTCAAGCTGAAGCTGGGAGAGCTCGAGGAGACGCTGTCGGAGGCCAGAACCCGAGAGGGGATCCTGACCAAGGAGATGGAGACGGAGAAGCAGCTGCTGATGAACGAGACCGCTAACCTCAAGGACCACAAGGCGGGCGAGAAACGCTGGCTCGAGCGCCTTGCTATCGTTGCAAACTCGGCCGCCGATCAGCTGGCCATTATGGGGATGCCGGAGATGAGGTACGCCCCGGAAGCGAGGCTGAGCCCCAATGCCAACCTGACCATATATTTTGAGAAGGTCGTCGGTGCCCTGGGGCGGCTTTACTCCAACCGGGCGGCCTCCCTGGCCGAGGAATCCCGGATACTCTGCCGGGGGGCCATGACCAGGGTACTCACCATCGTGCACTGGCACCCAGACCTTGATTTCGAAGCTGTGCTGAAGAGCTTGCCGTAGGATGCCAACATCGCGGCGCTCAACGAGCGTATTCAGCCCATCCTCAGCCGCATCGACAAATTCAAGAGGGTGGAGGGCCAGCGCCAGGACTAGGCACCCTGTTCTCCGTAGCCGCTGCAGGTTCATGACCAAGACAATGCTATCTTTAGTTAGAACCGCGGTGGAAATTTATGTAATATAACCCTACAGTGCCCCTGAAACTATGCATGTTATTTTCCCGTTCGATTTTCCTTTGTATGTTCACCCCACGTCGACCGGGTAAGCTTGCCGGCACGTAAACCCAGGGCGGCGCTCTGAGAACAGATCCTCATTAGCCTGCTGGGTGTGCTTGTTGCCGGGCAAAGCACCTTACCGCCCTTGGCGCAGCCGCTCGACCTGTTGAGCTTGACTCGAGTCTGAACCGAGAGCATTGCCGAGGACAAAAGGCTACCCTGCCACTCTCGACGTGGCCGCTTGAACTGTTGAGCAGACTCGAAACAGGACAAGGGTGTTGCCGATCGCAGGAGGGCCCCTCTGCGTACAGGCTCTTCATACATAGGCCGAACCGTCGAGGATAATAACCTTATATTTAAGGAGAAAAACTTAAAATTTAGCATGACTTAGCTCTCTCGTCGCCGCCTTGGCATCCTTCGTGCCAATGGGCAGCGCCGCCTTCTTGGCCGCCTTCTCCGCAGTAGCCGTGGCGATGAAGAACAGCTAGGTCAACTGCTAGGCCAGATTCTCACAATTGCGCCCCCTACCTGGCGCGCCAAAGATGTCGATGGGAAACGACACCTGTGGGATCACTGGAATCCCTTCTACGGTTGCGGGGCGCGGGGATCGTGAGAAGAGCAGGACTAGTAGACAACACAAAGGGATTTACCCAGGTTCGGGCTGCAAAGATGCGTAAAACCCTACGATCCTGCTTTGGTGGATGTATTTAGTGTTCTTGAGCTCTTGAACTAGCTCTAGGTGTTGTGAGGTTCGAAAGAGCCGAATCCCTCTCCTGTGTGCCATGGGCCTCCTTTTATAGGCGAAAGGGGCTGCCACAGTGGCACACAGGAGGTGGAAAGTGCTACAGCGTCACGAGCTTATCGCTGGTATTACAAGACAAAGCGCATTTAATGTGAGGCTTAGGTGTCCCTTCAATTTATCGGGGACGGGAGCGAGGCCCGTCCCGTCCGTCGCCGCTCATCCTTGCTTTGACACGCGCCCTGGCCAGCGGTGCATGCGGTGCCACGTAGGCAGGCAGGCAGCTGAGGTGGCGCGGTGGTGGAGCCTCCAGGAAGGGCTGCATGTTGCCACGCAGGTGCCTACCCAGCTGGTTGGGTCGGCAGCTGCATGCGAATGGCGGCGGAGACTTGGCTGGCGCGGGCCTGGCAGTGGCCCTGCTGGCGCGCTTGGCGAGGGCCTTGTCGGGTGGCCCGGCAAGGGTCTTGCCATGGCGCGTAGGCGTCCCCGGCAAGGATCTTGCCGGGGGTCTTATGGGTTTCTTCGGTGAGGACGGTTGCCTTCCTATCCTCATCTGATCTTGACTATTCTTTGTCTTCACAAAGATCTGCATGCCACCACGGAGGTGCCTCCCGAGCCTTGTCCCAACGCGTTTGTTTAGCGTTGGTGGGCTCAAAGGTGGCTCACTCGGCTGGCGGGGGCGAGCTGCCCCGGCAAGGGTCTTGCCGGGGCCGCTGAGGGCGCCCCGGCAAGGGTCCTTGCCGGGGAAACCTGCTTCGTCCATCTGATCTTTGTGGCCTTGGTCCTTGTCGTTGCTTTGTGTGTCTTGTGTCTCGGCTTCTCTCCGGCTTCCCTTTCCTACCCTGTTATGCGTGGCCGTGGCGGGAGGCTCTGACTGTCCGTGCACAAGTAAAGGGATCAAAAGGAGAGCCCCTACTTTTGTACACCGACAAGTTCCAGTCATAAGTGCATATGATCCAAGAAGAGAAAGTATGTTAGCTTATGCCTCTCCCACATAAAATTTGCTATCGGTCTAGTAAAGTAGTCAATTGCTTAGGGACAATTTCACAACTCCTACCACCACTTTTCCACACTCCTTATACTAACTTTATTGCTTCTTTATCTAAACAGCCCCTACTTTTTATTTACGTGTTGTTTATTATCTTGCAAACCTATCCAACAACACCTACAAAGTACTTCTAGTTTCATACTTGTTCTAGGTAAAGCGAACGTCAAGCGTGCGTTGAGTTGTATCTGTGGTCGATAGAACTTGAGGGAATATTTGTTCTACCTTTAGCTCCTCGTTGAGTTAGACACTCTTACTTATCGAAAGAGGGTACAATTGATCCCCTATACTTGTGGGTTATCAAGACCTTTTTCTGGCGCCGTTGCCGGGGAGTCATAGCGTGGGGTGAATATTCTCGTGTGTGCTTGTTTGCTTTATCACTAAGTAATTTTTATTTGCTGTTCTAAGTTTTTCTCTATCTTTAGTTATGGATATGGAACACGAAATACCAAAAAAATTAGGTGTACTTGCTACTCATGGAGATGGGGAACCTCCTAAAACCGTCAATGCTGGTTATGTGAAAGATATTATGTACTACTTTGATAATCTTGAGAAAACCCCATTCAATTATGTTATGGGAGACACGTTGGATCAACATGAATACTTTAGGGATTATCTCTTGACATAAAAAGGGAAACTATTATGGGATCAAATTTATATGTTGCGTTGGTATGCTCGGGAACTATGCTTGAGATATGATTATACTTGTTGCTCTAGGATGAAGGCTCCACACCTTTCCTTTTAATGCAAATTTAATGATAATGAAACCTTGGCTTCTTATGCGAATGGTATATATGATTACTATGATGTGGAACAAATAGAAGAATTTGTTCCTTTTATGGGTGCTTATGAGATTGAATCTTTGTTTAAAACGTGTGAAAATCTTGATGATGCTGTTTACAGACCTGAAAGTTTTGCTATACTTAAATATTGTTATGAGAATTATGAATATAATGCCAATATTGATGCATTTATTTAGGAAGTCTCCGCTGTCCAAGAAGAGACTAATATTTTGCAGGAGTCTATGGAAGAAGAAATTGATGAAACTGTGAGCTCATTGGATGAAAAAGATGATGAGGAGAGCGAAGAACAAAAGGAGGAAGAGCGGATTAGCTACCCGTGCCCACCTTCTAATGAGAGTAACTCTTCAACTCATACATTGTTTAATTCCCCTTCGTGCTTACCGAAGGATGATTGCTATGATGAATGCTATGATGATTGTTATGATCCCGTTGATTCTCTTGAAATATCCCTTTTTGATGATGCTTGCTATGCTTGTGGCCAAGATGCCAATATGAATGATGCTTATGAAGGTGAACTTGCTATAGTTCCTTATGTTAAACATGAAATTGTTGCTATTGCACCCACGCATGATAGTCCTATTATCTTTTTGAATTCTCCAAACTACACTATATCAGAGAAGTTTGTGCTTATTAAGGATTATATCGATGGGTTGCCTTTTACCATTGCACATGATAATTTTGATGAATGTAATATGCATGTGCTTGCTGCTCCTACTTGCAATTATTATGAGAGAGGAACTATATCTCCACCTCTCTATGTTTCCAACACGATAGAATTGCAAGAAACTGCTTATACTATGCGTTGGCCTTTACTTGGTGTGCATGAATTGTTCTTTTATGACATGCCGATGCATAGAAAGAGAGTTAGACTTCGTTGTTGCTTGATATATGTTACTTTTTGCTCACTACTAAATTACAAATCATTGTTAATTAAAATTGGCTTTGATATACCTTGGGATCCGGGTGGATCCATTACTTGAGCACTATATGCCTAGCTTAATGGCTTTAAAGAAAGCGCTGCCAGGGAGACAACCCGAAAGTTTTAGAGAGTCATTTATTTCAGTTGAGTGCTTTTATATAGTCTAAAAACAAAAAAATAAAGAGGGGAACCCAAAACTTTTCAAAAAGGAAAGTGAAAGTGAGAGAGACAAGCATTGTTGAAGTGGGAGAGCTCCTTGAACTTTGTTCATGCTCACGGAAACTTTGTAAATCTTGATTACAGAAACTTTTCATCAAAAATAATTATCCCCTTGTACAATTCCATTGTATTATAAAAATAATGTGCTAAAGTTTGCCTTTAGTATGCTTACAATGCTTGTTGGTTTGTACGGTGCAGGACAGAAACTTTGGCTGTAGTGCGCGATTTTACATGTTTTTTACTGGAACGTCAAACGGTTCTGATTCTTTTCGAACTGTCTTGCTGTACAAATGTTTTATTTTTCCTAATTTTTGTAGAATGTTTGGGGTACCAGAGGTATGGTGAATGTTCACATTGCTACATACTGTTCTGTTTTTGATAGATTCTGTTTTTGATGCATCGTTTACTTGTTTTGATGAAACTATCAATTTCTATTAGTGGACTAAGCCATGGAAAAGTTATATTACAGTAGACACAATGCAAAAACAAAATATGAATTGGTTTGCAACAGTACTTAGAGTAGTGATTTGCTTTATTATACTAACGGATCTTACCGAGTTTTCTATTGAAGTTTTGTGTGGATGAAGTGTTTGATCGAGGAGGTCTCGATATGAGGAAAAGGAAGAGAGGCAAGAGCTCAAGCTTGGGGATGCCCAAGGCACCCCAAGTAAATATTCAAGGAGACTCAAGCGTCTAAGCTTGGGGATGCCCCGGAAGGCATCCCCTCTTTCTTCAACAAGTATCGGTATGTTTTCGTATTCGTTTCGTTCATGCGATATGTGCAAATCTTGGAGCGTCTTTTACATTTAGTTTTCACTTTTATTTTATGCACCATGCTGGTATGAGATAGTCCATGGTTGATTTATAGAATACTCATTGCACTTCACTTATATCTTTTGAGTATGGATTTATAGAACGCTTCATGTGCTTCACTTATATCATTTAAAGTTTGGATTGCCTGTTTCTCTTCACATAGAAAACCGCCATTTGTAGAATGCTCTTTTGCTTCACTTATATTTGTTAGAGCATGGGCATATCTTTTGTAGAAAGAATTAAACTCTCTTGCTTCACTTATATCTATTTAGAGAGATGACAGGAATTGGTCATTCACATGGTTAGTCATAAAATCCTACATAAACTTGTAGATCGCTGGATATGATATGTTTGATTCCTTGCAATAGTTTGGCGATATAAAGATGGTGATATTAGAGTCATGCTAGTTGGTAGTTGTGGATTGTAGAAATACTTGTGTTGAAGTTTGTGATTCCCGTAGCATGCACGTATGGTGAACCGTTATGTAACGAAGTTGGAGCATGAGATATTTTTTGATTGCTATCCTTTGTGTGGAGGTCGGGGGCGCGCGATGGTTAACTCCTACCAACCTCCCCCCTAGGAGTATGCGTGTAGTACTTTGTTTCAAGGGCTAATAAATTTTTGCAATAAGTATGTGAGTTCTTTATGACTAATGTTGAGTCCATGGATTATACGCACTCTCACCCTTCCATCATTGCTAGCCTCTTCGGTACCGTGCATTGCCCTTTCTCACCTCGAGAGTTGGTGCAAACTTCGCCGGTGCATACAAACCCCGTGATACGATATGCTCTATCACACATAAGCCTCCTTATATCTTCCTCAAAACAGCCACCATACCTACCTATCATGGCATTTCCATAGCCATTCCGAGATATATTGTCATGCAACTTCCATCATCATCATATACATGACTTGAGCATTCATTGTCATATTGCCTTGCATGATCGTAAGATAGCTAGCATGATGTTTTCATGGCTTGTCCGTTTTTTGATATCTTTGCTATGCCAGATCATTGCACATCCCGGTACACCGCCGGAGGCATTCATATAGAGTCATATCTTTGTTCTAGATATCGAGTTGTAATATTGAGTTGTAAGTAAATAAAAGTGTGATGATCATCATTATAGATCATTGCCCCATAAAAAAAAAGGCCAAAGAAGCCTAAATAAAAAAAGGGGGCCAAAGAAGCCCATCCAAAAAAAGAAGAAAAAAGGGGCAATGTTACTATCTTTTTACCACACTTGTGCTTCAAATAGCACCATGTTCTGCATACAGAGAGTCTCTTGAGTTATTACTTTCATATACTAGTGGGAATTTTCATTATAGAACTTGGCTTGTATATTCCAACGATGGGCTTCGTCAAATGCCCTAGGTCTTCATGAGCAAGCAAGTTGGATGCACACCCACTTAATTTTCAGTTCATACACTTATAGCTCTAGCGCATCTATTGCATGGCAATCCCTACTCCTTGCATTGACATCAATTGATGGGCATCTCCATAGCCCGTTGATTAGCCGCGTCGATGTGAGACTTTCTCCCTTTTTGTCTTCTCCACATAACCTCCACCATCATATTCTATTCCACCCATAGTGCTATATCCACGGCTCACGCTCATGTATTGCGTGAGAGTTGAAGAAGTTTGAGATTACTAAAGTATGAAACAATTGCTTGGCTAAAACCAGGGTTGTGCATGATTAGGATATTTTGTGTGATGAAGATGGAGCATAGCCAGACTATATGATTTTGTAGGGATAACTTTCTTTGGCCATGTTGTTTTGAAAAGACATGATTACTTTATTAGTACGCTCGAAGTATTATCGTTTTTATGTCAAATGATAGACTATTGCTTTGAATCACTCGTGTCTTAATATTCATGCCATGATTAGATATATGATCAAGATTATGCTAGGTAGCATTCCACATCAAAAATTATCTTTTTTATCATCTACCTACTCGAGGACGAGCAGGAATTAAGCTTGGGGATGCTGATACGTCTCCGTCATATCTATAATTTTTTATTGTTCCATGCCAATATTATTCAACTTTCATATACTTTTGGCAAACTTTTTATACTATTTTTGGGACTAACATATTGATCCAGTGCCCAGTGCCATTTCCTGTTTGCTGCATGTTTTATGTTTCGTAGAAACCCCATATCAAACAGAGTCCAAACGGGGTAAAAACGGACGGAGAATATTTTTGGAATATTTTTGATTTTTGGGAAGAAGAATCAACGCGAGACGGTGCCCTAGGGGGCCACGAGGCAGGGGGTGCGCCCCAGGGGGCAGGCGCGCCCCTGACCCTCGTGGGTACCCCTTAAGGCGGTTGACGCTCTTCTTTTGCCGCAAGAAAGCTATTTTTCGGAGAAAAATCTGGGCGAAGGTTTCAACCCAATCGAAGTTACGGATCTCCGGATATAAAAGAAATGGTGAAAGGGCAGAATCTAAGAACGCAGAAACAGAGAGAGACAGAGAGATGGATCCAATCTCGGAGGGGCTCTCGCCCCTCCCACGCCATGGAGACCATGGACCAGAGGGGAAACCCTGCTCCCATCTAGGGAGAAGGTCAAGGAACAAGAAGAAGGGGGGCTCTCTCCCCCTTGCTTCCAGTGGTGCCGGAACGCCGCCGGGGGCCATCATCATCACCGCGATCTTCACCAACACCTCCGCCATCTTCACCAACATATCCATCACCTTCCCCCCATCTATATTCAGCGGTCCACTCTCCCGCAACCCGTTGTACCCTCTACTTGAACATGGTGCTTTATGCTTCATATTATTATCCAATGATGTGTTGCCATCCTATGATGTCTGAGTAGATTTTTCGTTGTCCTACCGGTGATTGATGAATTGCTATGATTGATTTAATTTGCTTGCGGTTATGTTGATGTCATATTGTGCCCTCTGTGTTGTGCAAGCGTGAGGGATTCCCGCTGTAGGGTGTTGCAATATGTTCATAATTCGCTTATAGTGGATTGCTTGAGTGACAGAAGCATAAACCCGAATAAGGGGGTTGTGGCGTATGGGATAAAGGGGACTTGATGCTTTAATGCTATGGTTGGGTTTTACCTTAATGATCTTTAGTAGTTGCGGATGCTTGCTAGAGTTCCAATCATAAGTGCATATGATCCAAGAAGAGAAAGTACGTTACCTTATACCTCTCCCACATAAAACTTGCTATCGGTCTAGTAAAGTAGTCAATTGCTTAGGGACAATTTCACAACTCCTACCACCAATTTTCCACACTCGCTATACTAACTTTATTGCTTCTTTACCTAAACAGCCCCTACTTTTTATTTACGTGTTCTTTATCATCTTGCAAACCTATCCAACAACACCTACAAAGTACTTCTAGTTTCATACTTGTTCTAGGTAAAGTGAACGTCAAGCGTGCGTAGAGTTGTATCTGTGGTCAACAGAATTGGAGGGAATATTTGTTCTACCTTTAGCTCCTCGTTGGGTTCGACACTCTTACTTATCGAAAGAGGCTATAATTGATCCCCTATACTTGTGGGTTATCAGTGATGTTGAAGTCGAACCGTACCTATATAGCCGAAACACAATTGGACACGGGAACCACAACTCAAATTCTCAAAGACCAAAACGTGTCAAAATTGTCGGAGTTGATGGCGGGCAAGCGATGGTGATGCGTGCGGAAAGCGGTGGTGGTATGCGGAATGGTAGTGCATATGCGGAAGTGAATCTGGAGAGGTGGTGGTGGCTGAACTAAAAAAATTCAGTTTTGTCAGGGAACAGCGGACGTCCGGTCGAGGAGCGGTCGTTCGGTCGTCGGACGTCTGGTGGCTAGCGGACGTCCGATGCCTGGGCGATTTCGGGCACGGGATGAATAGCTAGGGTTCAAGGTGGAAGAGGCAAAATTGGCTGAATCCGAGCTATTTTGTGGATGGAAATGGTGGAGGTGATGGGGGAAAACTAGATCCACTCGTGGAAAAGCAAATCCATGGATCAAATCCAACAAAACTTCATCACACCAACAAATCACAAAAAAAAATTGGGGCTATTTTTGGTGGGGATTTCGAAATTGGGGAAGAACACAACAAAATCAAGCTAGAAAAAAGGGTAGGGGCTCCAAATACGTGATCAACGTGGCTCATGATACCAAGATGATGTAGGGTAGAACCCTAGATGCCCGATCTTTCATGATTGGAGGGGATCCTATGAAGAACACGAAGAACACGAGGGGAAACACGAGAGAAATCACTCAACCAACAAGATTTGGTCACACATATGCTAGATCCTCGGAACACAAAGAGTGATACACGATTCAAAGTCAACAAAGGACGATACAAAAGGTCTTCTCCGTGAGGAGGTCTTGAAGGGTCTTCCCGTGATTCGGTCCTGAATCTGCTTGGGGGATCTTCTCCGAAGAGGTCATGAACTCTGATGGAGAAGTAACCAAGTGGATGAGAAAATCTTTCACACAAATATGAGCTAATCCTTTGCTAACCCTAACTAGGAGGAGGACAAGGTCTATTTATAGTCTAAATGCAAAAGAGGGCGGAATTAAAGGGTACATGGGCCTCGGGCCCGAAGCTGGGCACACACAAGCAGCGGACGTCCGGCAGCTAGCGGATGTCCGGTGGCTCGTGAGGGCCCGGACGTCCCGAAAGCTCGGACTTCTGCTAATTATGTTCTATAACAGTTGTACCGGACGTCCAGAGGTGGCCAGTCATCCGTTCGCTTCGGTCTTTCGGAGAATCAGCTCAGGTGTGGAACTGTCGGTCGTCCGGTGGCGGCCGGATGTCCGCTCGCTGGGAAGTGTGGCCAGTCGTCCGGAGGGGCCGGACGTCCGCTCGATGTAGCTCTTGTCGGCTAGGACTTGGGTCGGCTAGGCCTTCAGGCGCTGGACGTCCGGTCCTGGTCGGACGTCCGCTAGCTGGAGCGTCAGGCGTCGGACGTCTGGTCCTAGGCGGACGTCCGCTGGCTGGAGCTTCTTCGGTAGCTCTTCTTCTTGTCCTTCGTACTCAGTGTCCTCGTCGTCTTGTCCATTGGAAGTAGCTGTTCCGTGGCCTTCCTCCGAGTACCTGATCACACATAGTGTTTCCGCTTGAGGTAGTAGCCATGTCTCATGTGTAGAGAGTGGGAGTTCGGAGAGGAGCGAGTTCACCTTATGTTCAATAGCCTTTGCTCGAGCTCTTGTCAATGGTCCAAGTGGTGTCGTGGGAGATGTAGATACATACATGGGGGTGATCGTGGGATGCTCTGCATCAACTACTCTTCTTGTGAATCAGCCATTTGAGTGGGTGATGGGAAAATCCAGAGTGAAAACAAGGTCTTCAGAGCAGATAGTGCTACCTGTCAAAGCAGATCTCTTGCTGGGTCCCGATAGCTCCTCAGAGATGGATTCGGAGATAGATGACTAGTCCTATTCCCCCACCGAGGTGTATGCTCTAACTTGGCACGGTTATACTGCTCATATCATGCATATGGTGTCTTGCATTGCATAGTTTAGACATAACATACACAATATTCAACACCATGTTCTTAGACCAGACATCGTATATGTGAATGCCCTCTTCTTAGCATATAAATCACATATGTGAATTAAATCATGCAATCTTGATTACTTAGATAACATGTATGTGAATTATGTCATGCGAACCTGTTTACTAAAGACATCATATAATTATCTCATGCCATCATGTTTAGTTAGTCATCATATCTTTGAATCATGTCATGCTATGCTATCCAGTTTAGATAGACATCATATATGTGAAGTTATGTCATGCTATCCATTTTAGTTAAACAATATACATATCAACTATTTCATACCCTCTTTTTCCACACTATCTATTGCATCTGTCTCTCATACAATCTCTGTACATTCAACTATCTTTCCAGTATCTAGCGGAGTAAAAACACGGTCTTCAAATAAAACAGTGCTACCTCTTGGTGGAGATAGCACCCCGGTTGTACATGCACGAGAACCAGCCCTACCACCCATAACCCAGACTCATGCAGATTGTACCCCTACTGTGATTGACAAAGAACCAGCTTCACCTAATCTAACCCCAACCCTGGAAGATAGTAACCCAGTTCCTGTTGACACAGCACCATCTCCACCACAGAGCTCCCAAACAAGAGCAGTTAGTAAGGCAGCTCCAGTGCCCAAAGCGCCAGTACTACCACGGCGAACCTCAACTCCACCAGTTAGTACACCTATTCCTGTGGAGGAAGCACAACCAGCCATTCGTAGTTTAGCATCTATCGCATTTCATGTTGTTAAATCCTATGTGTGTATCTTCCCATCATGGAAATAGTATACTGAAGATGAAGGAAAATGCCAGTTGCAGGTGTTTGTCCAGGAGTTATGTGTAAGTAATGTTATTCATGGCAATTACTTTGCTTTGTCCCATACATTCTACCTCCATGATGGTTATAATACAGCAAATTTTCCCATTTTTCTCTATAGAGAAGGACCGATTTGGAAACTCGGGATGAGGTAACCTGTGCTAATACCTCTGCTATCTTCAAGAATGCTTGGTGGTAGTATCGGAATTACCTGAAGAAAACGTACTTCACTGGCAAAGAAACTCATCAAATTCCCTTAGGTTCTCCTGAGACACATTTACTGGATGACGACTAGGAATGCCTTGTTCTGTACTGGTCCCGAACCAAGAATGTGGTAAGGTCTATGAGCTCATTTTTTTATTTTTAAGTACTATATGCTTGCGTCTTACTGTACTTTGTTCATGTAGAACAAGTGCTTAAACCTGAAGAACAACTATTCTCATTTAAGATTCCATTGCTATCGTGCATACTGCTTTGCTCTTGTATCACTGTGTTTACTCATACAAACTTATTTTTAAATTCAAGGATCCAATCAAAACTCCAATGGCGCAACAGGTATGTTTACACATGTTTATTTAACAGTTTTGCTCTTATAAATAGCTCTGTTGATTTCAATTCCAATTGTGTATACAGTTGACTTCTCATATCATGCACATTACTAGCATCACAACAGAGCCAATAGTGTTGTTGTACATGTAGACCCATGGTACCCATCTGAAATCTTGTTGTGCCGTGTAGTTTCCCATGCTCTGTATTCTTTCAGTGCTGCTTTGTCTTGAACTGATATGATTTGAACCATGTCTCTATTTTGATTTGGCAAGACAATGCAGTGACCTTAGGACATAGATATATGTTTGTTTGATGCTTTTATAATGTACTACTTGGCAATAGAAGACTTGGTAGTTTAATCTTATCCACCTTACTAATGAACTGGTTCACCGAAATGAGTTTCATATACTAGTACATGATAAACCTATTATGTGTCTCCTTGCTTCTTCTTTTAGAATGCTGATAGAATATCGGGGAAGAGTGCCTTATTAAGCAATGGTAAAGGAAGTAATGTAGATAAGGTTCAGGATAGTGAGACATCCATGTTGGTCTCCAACAAAGCTGATAAAATAGCTAAGGAAAACTATCTTGAAGACAGTGAGACAACCCCAAAGTCTTGTCTTGGTTTAGTGTTCGAGTTACTGGCCACTACCGCTGGCACAAGCTATTCAAACTCACTGTCTGAATCAGCTCGGTTTCTTGAGCCTCAACTACAAGTTGAAAGACACCGCTCAGCTGTGCTGCGACAACAAGCGGAAGGACTGCGGAAGTCCCTGGAGCATTCAGATGCATACTTTCTGGTGCAAGAACAAGCGTCAGAGGATTTTGTGCCAAATAGGACAAAGCTAATAAGCTTGCTAAGCTTATTGCCAGCATGGTGGATACCCAGGATAACGTTTCTTGAGCTCTTCTAAAGTTGTTACAGTTATGGACTTGTTTTGCTGCCACGTTTATTTGCACTGGTGGCCAATTCAGAAGACTAGTGTATGTAATATGCTGCTTTGTTCCCTATATTTCACTGGTGGCGAACTTTGATGCCCAGTGGATGTAATATGTGCAATAGCCGTAATAGCCTAGCATTAGTTGTTTGCTTATTTATTTCCTTATTGTCTTGTTTAGTTGTTTGCTTGTAGTCACTTCAGTTCTTTTTCCGCGTTTTTCTAGTGGTCACAATAACCTATTTTTTGTAACTAGGCCACAATGACTATGGCAACACACATACTTTTGTAACCATGGGCCTCCTACGGGCCGTAGGATCCATGGGCCTTCTACAAGCCGTAGGATCCATGGGCCTTCTACGGGCCGTAGGATCCATGGGCCTCCTACGGGCCGCATCATCATTTCGCCAAACATGTTTGGTACTATTCATGGACCATAATGGGCCGTTAATAGGCCGTATTTGATGACGCTATGAAAACAGTCCAACGGGTTAACGGGCCGACTATATCCACGGGCTGAATTTGGCCCACAAACGGAACAGACCGGTAATGGACTGTAACTAACCGAATTCTAGAAATGAGCCCAAGAATAAATGGGCCCTTAGAGGGCCGAAAGTTAACACGGGCTGGAAACGGCCGAAGGAATAATGGGCCGTTAATGGGTATAAAGTGATACACTGTTCATTATGGGCCAGTTTCATCTCGGGTCTTTAATGGGCCTAGAGTTACAAAAGGGCCTCCTATGGGCCGAAAGACGTCATGGGTCATACATGGGCCGGAAGTTACAATGGGCTGGAATCATATTGGACAGCCCAGATGACACTACTGGGCCAAATTCCGGTAGGCCGCGACGGGCCGTGAGTTAGGGTCTGTAAATGGGCTATATGCGAACAGGCCGTTAACAGGCTTTCCATGGGCCGGCCCGCTACCTTTTGACCAAGTCAAACGGGCCGGGCTTTTCACTGCAATGGGCCTCTGTTGGGTCGTGCCACGTTTCGACGTATCATAGGTGCCTTCGGTCCAATGAGTGGATGACATATGTCCCAACGGTGAGCCGACATGTTGTTCCTCTAGCCATTGATAATTTTACACGTGGAAAATCGCCAATGGTCCAGGCTGTTAACGGGTTATCAGATCCAAACCGGAACCTGATAGCTTAACGGCGACCCATTACGGTGGATGCCACGTGTCGGTCACCCTTGACGAAAGCACTTCTATGACGCGTGATTTATCTTCATAGAAGTGGACACTTCCATGATGATAATTTTGGTAATGTCATGGAACACTTCTACGACACCACAGGTATGACTATCTTTATTCTGTCATAAAATCTTCATGGATGTATATGCATGACAGAAAATGTGACCTACTGTGACAAACACGTATCATCACGGAAGTGTATTTTTTTGTAGTGTCCCCCCCCCCCCCCCCCGTGAAGAGGCTCGGCAAAACAAATCATGGGTTTCCTCGCTTGTCACAGATGGGCTCGTTCCCGTGGGAAGAGCATGAACCCTGGATGCGCTCCATGTTGTCTCAAATGGGCTCCTTCCCCTTGGAAGAGCGCGGCTGTAGGGTGCCCTCCCTGATGTCGCAGACGGGTTCTTTCCCCTTGGAAGAGCCGGAGATGGTGCCCTCCTCGTGGTCGCCGTCGATGAGGCCTGACTTGGAAGCTGTGGATCCCAAGCCAGTGTCGTAGAACGTGTCCTTCGAAAATGACAAAAGGGGCTCGATGACGATGTAGGATGGAAAATTCTTGACAGTGAGCCAGAGGAGATCAGCGGAGGGGCCATGGATGAGATTGACGATGGTTGAACCCGAGGGGTTGGGGTGGGCCACTTAACCTGTGCATAGCCCGCGTCAGGTTGTCGCTGTTGACGACCTCGATGTCGTAGCCGGCATCCACGACATACCCGCATACTCTAGCCCACTGATTGAGTGCCTGCGGCCAGTAATGGTCGTTAGGTTCCTCGGCGGCCACCTCGGCGATGTCGGGCGAAGAGACCGTGATACACCTCTTTTGGACCAGTCGCTCCTCGAGCTCCATGGGAAGCGTAGCCGGGCTTAGGCTGCGATCTTGCTAGGGTTTCAAGCGAGGGAGGGGTGTGTGTGTGGAGAGGGTGGGGGTGTTTGAGGAAATGACGCGGCTAGTGAAAATTTTACTACGCGGGAGTGAAATGCCAGGGCTATTGAAAATTTGGATGATGGTGCATCGCACACGGTCCGGAAATAACAACCGTGTGTTATGAAACAGAAAAAAACCCTCGAGGTGGGCAGATATTTTTGAGGGATGCAGCCGGGAGCGGGAACAAGAAACATCACACACGGTCGAAACATAATAACCGTGTGTTATCAAACAGAAAAAATCCTGCAGGCGGGTAGATATTTTTGAGAGGGGAAGCCTCGTGGATCCCAATGTACTGTGCGGATGTGCGTTACAGGGGCACCGGCGTGGCACACGGTTAGTGTGAGTGAACTGTGTCTGTTGCGTCATCCGACTTGTCTAATGTTCATAAATTTGGCGAAAATGACGCGGGAGAGGGTCAGAACACGAACACACTTGCATGTGGGCCAAATATATGTATGAAAAGGGTGGTTTGATGTTCAAATACCAAATGCAACTTCGATGTGGCACCTATCTCGCAAAGCGCACGGTATTGCTTCCCCCCCCTCATATCGGTAGGAGGGGAATCCTAAGCTATGAATGCATGACCCCCCCACGGAGGTTCACCTAGCAAAGTGCGAACTAGCAGTCCCCCCCCCACACACACACTTTCAGTCAGTGGGCCGGAGAGGGCATCTCATGAAGATGGATTGTAAAACGGACCAAGAATAACCCACCTTGGTCGTACAACCTCTCTCTTGTTGTTGGTCAAAGTGATGGCCGTCCATGCGACCCCAGAGATGGGCTAGCTCGCCAATAAGCATGCAAGTAGCTAGTCCCCGAAGACAACCACTACCTGCATGTGGCCCAAACATATGTATGGAGAGGTGCGTTTGAATACACAATGGAACAACTTTGATGAGGCATCGTGCTTTCGAACAAGAAATCTTCACACTGAGCGAGGGTTAGTGGACGATGCATATGTATGTCACGCCATAATTCAAGCCGATGACGGGGATTCATGCATGCATGCGTGCATAGTACGCGCTCAAACTTAATTAGCTTTGAATCTCACCATGACCTATACTACGATAACATGAACCAAAGGAAGAATCTGCCATGGTAACCTATCAAGGTGATCATGGATGTCCACGTGGGCCCACGAATATATACGCTTGTCACCAATAACCACGCGAGGGAGTGTACCATGCGAAGATAACCACTACATGCATATGTATGGAGGTGATGCGTGCATGCATGTTTGAATACCATTTCACAACATTGATGTGGCGCGTGCATCGAAATTGTACAGTCCCCACACAGAGCGAGATCCGTTCATGACATGTCGTGGTACTAGCCACTTCGAATCGATGGGAGGGATTCATGCGTACACATGCATGTGTGTGCTCAAACTATATCATTTCATCCCAGAGCATGACCTATATATATACCGTATTACAAACAGAAAAATAATCCCCTCCTAAGTCAAATTAACCTCTCTTTATCAGGCAAAGTACTGATGGACCAAGCGGGCCCACACATGGAAAGCATCGATATCGCTGATAACTGCTAAAGTGGGTGCGAGAGGACAACCAGCATCGCTTTGCATGTGGGCCAAACATATGTTGAATACCCAAAATGCACAACTTTGATGTGGCACATGCCTCGAAAACTGTAAAGTCCCCACACAAGAGGTTCATGAAGCGTACTACATATGATGGTCCCCTTCCCCCTCTTCGACGCATACTATATGCTCCTACCGTAATACAACCCAAAAAGAATCCTCCTTGATGGTGAAATTAATTAACCTCTCCCGATGTAGGTCAAAGTGATGCATGCATCGACGATGGCCTCACGGGCCCACAGATGGAAGCGTCACACGTGAGTGTCCTAGGATAACCACCGCACGCATGCATGCGGCCCAAAAAGGTGTTGTGTGATGTTTGAATAGCCAATTTCACAACTTTGATGTGGCACGTGCCTCGGAAACCGAAAAGTCCCGACACTGAGTGAGGCGTACTTGTTCACAGACGCGTACGTATAGTATATATGATAGTCCTCGCCCACCTCTTCGACGAGTACTACATACTCCCACCATAACACAAACAAAAAAGATTCTATCTTGCTGGTCAAATTAACCTCTCTGCCGGCTGTTCGTCAAAGTGATGGACGATGACCTCGCGGGCCCACAGAAAGCATCAAACGCGAGTGAGTGTCGTGTAGGACAACCATCGACTGCAGGTGGCCAAAACATGTATGTATGAAAAGGTTGTGTAATGTTTTAAATAATGAATTCATGACTCTGATGTGGCACCTGCCTTACAAAATGGCCAACCCACTTGGTGGCTCATGACTTGTAGTGTACTGCCAGCCACCCCCACCCCCAGACGCAGGCACACACAAACACACACACACCGCGAATCCACCGCAACTACGATGCATGTTAAATTATCCCGTGGTAAACTTATGTTACCAAAGGTGGGACGTTTTAATTTTGAAAAAACAGAGATCATTCAAACGTTTTAGTACATTGATTGATTTTTTAGGGATATAATGTGCAGCAATTAAATTTGAGCTACATGCACATGTGACAGTGCACCTAAATGGATTGCAAAAACACATGTGTCTCACTGGGTGCATGTTTACTCCCCGTGCAAGAAATTTCAAGCATTGAGAATCTTAATTTTTAAATTCTAATACATCCAAAACTTATTTGAATTTCATGAAACTTATCGTGTTGTCATATGGACACCAATACAAAGTGGTATTGTACTTTTTTGTCAAATTTGAGACAAGTTTTGATGTAATCTTTATCTTCTTACAAACGGGAGATTATTAATAATTGGGAACCAATATCGTGAACGGATTACTTATTCAAACAATGAGCGTTAGACCAACAACGGATACGTGCCATGCTTTGGTTAAGCAATAAAGCGGCAGCATTAATAATCCAAATAGAAAAACAATATACGTGCCACCATGCGACCCATGTGCCGTGCGAGCAGGTGTGAGTTTACGAGACGCATGCGACCAGTCCGCCATGCAGGCAGACCGGGAGGCGTGCATGCTGGTGTGTGAATTGACTGGAGGCATGCTCGCAGCGCAGTGTCATCAGGAGGCGTGCGAGTAGCTGTGTGAAACGACGGTAGCCAAGTCCGATGCGCAGGCTCGCCGGGAGGCGAGCCAGTGGTTTGACCGCCGCCCGTCTCTCTCCCACTACTCCGTATTAATGGCGCGCCCGAGCGGCCGCACCCCCATCCTTGCCACACACATAATCCTCTCTCTCCGCTTGCATCCTCGATGCCGCTCTCAGTCCTCAAAGCCGTCAGTGTATGAGGATGCCGCTGAAGCGCCCAATCAGAGGGAGTGGCGACGTCGGGGCTGCTGGAGCACCGGAGCACGGCGTGGAGATGGAGACACAGGTTGCCGTCACCGCCGGCGAGGTATCGCTGCACCCTGACATCGTCGATGGCATCGTGCTTCCACAGCCAGAGCCGGAGGTCCACATCGACTCCGGTGATGACTCGAGCGAAGACCCCGGCGACGACTTCCGAGGACAACTCCGGCGATGACTTCGACAACGACGGACAACCGATTAGTCATCTATACCCATTTATGTGTCAAATAGATCTTAGGGTTTCTCTGGTTACTCCTGCCTCCCCCTTTTTGGAATAGAAATCCTATGGTTATGTTCTCCCAATCCATGAAATCTGAGTAAGTTTCGTTAGATCCGTGTAGTGTATTGATTGTTTGAATGGTACAAGTGATAAGTGATTAGTTGTTTCATCTGTGCAAATAATTTGTGCTAGTAATCCGACTAAGGTCAGTGTTCGTGCTAATAATAACTAGCCAGGACTTGACAATTGATTTTGAATGACCTACATATATGTTTGTGCCATTTTTTCTTCAAGATTGGTCTGTACATAGACGGTTGTGCTTAAAAATCGAACCATAATCTCTAGATATGTATAAAAAAAATAGCCATAAGTTCCTAATCCTACTTCACAGCATGTAAACATTGATTTGATGCCAAATTTTGGCAACTGCCAAATGTTCGCTAGAGATTAGTTTGTAAACATTAATTTGACACCATATCTTTTTACTATTTCTATAGGTGTTGTCTGACGATATAGACAGTGAGGATGAAGATGGTAAGAAGCGGTACAAGAGGCAAACCCTAAGGGAGCTTTATGCGGGAATACATAACAGGCGTATTAGGACCTGGCACGGCAGCTATCGATGCCCATTTTGCAACCAAAAGCTTCATGACGCGTATCAAAGTGTTCTGGCGCATGCAAGAGGACGACCGTTGGCTCCTTCAAGCAGAAGTATTCTCGCAGGGTGGCGCACGCCGCGTATGACGAGTACCTAGAGAAGCTTCGGGATCGTGTCGGCAGATGAGATGAGATGTGGGATCGAACTATGTACGCTTGAGTATGCTTAATGATGGTTGAACTATGCTTGTGTACGCTTATTATCTATGTCTAAGTATGTTTAATCTATGTTTACATATGTCTAAATGTGGGATATGGATGCAATCAGTTCGGTTGATGGAATCTACCTCTGTCCTGGTTTATTGGTCCCCTTTGTAATTTGTGTTAAATTTTGAACAAAGATTTAACTGACAAAATGTTAGTGCAGGTCAGCAAAAATTATATCGTTGGATGCGTATTAGAACATAGTGTTCAATTGTATAATTTTGGTGACATGCATAAATATTTGTTACTTAAATCTTTGGTCAAAATTTGGTATAAATTACAAATGGGACCAATAAACCAGGATGGAGGTAGTACGTTAATCACACACGGTTCCCAAATTTGAAACCGTGTGCAATGACTTTCATTTTTCCTGTTACGTCAGTCACACACGGTTGGCTCTAGCAAACCGTTACCTCCGAAAGTCTTTGTGGGACAGAAAACCCTCACCACCCAATTCAAAAAGGAAAAAAGAAAATCCTCACCATCCCCACGTCACAAAAACCATCACCCCGCCTGCCACCCCCTGTGGTCCCCATTCACACCTACACAAGCTCCTCCGCCACTATGCATGGCACCGCCTATCGCCACGGCAACCACTTAACTCGATGCCTACCGCCGCCGCCAGGCTGCCGGCAAAGCCCACCACATTTCGCCACTTCCGCTTGCCGCCGTCTATCACCATCGACTTTCTCGACATTGCTCGCGGTCGATCCAGCTTCGCCCGGTTGGGGAATCCGCCATATTGAGGGTTTTTTCTCATGGACAACAAGGTAACTAGTTTAAATGAGATATTATCTCATCTCTTATCCCAATTCATCTGCCTCCTTTAATCACCCGACCGAAATCGTCGTGAATTCATTTTTACGAGCTAATTTGAGGGTTTTCTTTCATTCATAGAGTGTACAGTGCGCGGACACATCAGGACTTTGCGGCCTCTGCCAGACATCCATGGAGTTCCATCTCACTGTACCACATGACTTGAGGATGCGCGCGGTATGTTCAATCTCACCCTAAATCGGTTGGCATGGCCTATTTTCCTGAACATATACTAAATATTGCTACATTTGGATAAAAGGTGCCACATGCAGCATATACGTCAACGGGGATTTTTTTCCTCTTCTTTCTATATTAGGCAAATTAATGATGTATTGTTCTTTCGATTATTGTCATATTTCTATGACATCATGTTTACCATATCTGTTTAATTATAGATTTTTGTCTTTTTATTTCAACAGTTGTACAGTTCTTTCAATTTGGGCCCATATTTTCATGTTAGCATATCTTATTTAACAATCCTACCATTTTCTGCAGTGCTTACCTTGCTATGCAACAGAATCTGTAGTACACGATCTTTTCCTTTACATAAATCAAGACTGCAGGGATGTCATACTGAACACAAACCATGGATTTACAATCGTTGCTGCTGTAAGACTTGATGAACGTGGCGACTCCTATTTTGGCACTAGCCTTTGGAAAGAAATTTCTGAGTTTTATGTACTGAAAGTTGGCACTAAAATTGCACTGCACATAAAAGAGCCTGGTCATAGACCGGCTGTATATATAAGCCGGTCTATTCCGCTAATATTAGCAGAATAGTTATTCTGATAACACTTCCACACTGCACGCTCAACGCGAGGGCACTGCATCCCTATCAAAACGAGCATTGCAATGTCACCAGAAAAAACTGCATGCATTTTTTCGGCATTGTTTTCGCTCCAGTTTCTAAACTGTTTGTCGGAACGAGGCGTATAATATATCGTTGGATAGCTATGGAAAATGTGCAGCCTCGCCATGTTGAACACTTTTCGAGATTCATCGCGGTTTAAGAGAAGTTTCAAAGACAGTGCGCGCATGACGGGATGCAGCGAGCATATTTTCACGATTTTTTCTCAACCGCACATCGGAATGAAGCAAATGATATGGCGCTGGAAAGATATCGTCGAGCCGCATTTTATTCATATCTATTATTGTCTCTAATTCGTTACGGTTTAAGAGCGGTTTTAAATTTAGTAAATCACGGAATTCTGTTTTTTCAATTTTTTTAATTTTGTATTGTTTTCACTCCAGTTTTTGAACCGTTTGTTGAAACGAGGCGTGTCATACGCCGTTGGAAAGCTATGGACGAGGCGCAACTTTCATATGTTGGAATCGTTTTTAGATTACTTACAGTTTTTAGTTAATTTTAAAAATCGTGCGGATGACGACGAGAGGCAACGGCCGTTTTTCACGAATTTTTACAAATCATTGGTCGAAATGATTCAGATTACACGCCATTGGAAAGATATCGATGAGGCGCAAGTTTTTTATGTAGAACACTCTCTCCGATTCCTTACGGTTTAAGAGCAATTTTGATTTTAACGAAATGCGGACACTCTGTTTTTTCCCGACACCAAAATCGTCGTATGTACTGCATCAGATAGAAAACCGCACTGCTTCAGACTGAAAACCGCACTGCATCAGACGGTCAAGTGAACTTCATAATTTCTTTTGGCGAACGTAAATTTTTCTCAAACAAGTTTTTGTTGTCTTTTTTCCAACTTTTTTTATGAACGATAGTGCACCGCATAGACGAGGGCAAGTGAACCGCGACATATATCAAAGTGAGTGGCATTACTATTTTTGTCGTTTCCCTAACGATTTAATTTTTTGCGCTTCACCTCGGGTGTAAGTGAATCACACCACTACTGAAAATGCACTGTAACACTCTGGAAGTGAACCACATTAATTTTTGCTAGTGAACCTCAAATTCATATTTTTCGATCGTCCCACAAAGACAATCTTCATTAGAAAAAGAAGTGAACCTCTCACGTGAATTTCTTTTTCTCCCTTCTTACAAAGTAATCTACCAACCACCACATAATGGACCACATCATATTTTCTCGAAGTAAAAATATAACATCAGTGCTTCAGAATGCCCAACACACAAATTCATATATATTTTTACACAGCCATACAACTATATACTGTACACAGAAATTTTTATCTCCGAGTAGCCCAACTGAAGTACCTGGAGCACCCCAAGCAGAGAAACTCATGTAGCACCAAGCGAGAAGAGGAGGGCGATCTTGGTTCCCGGTCCCCGTGCAGTTCAGGCGATGCGCCTGTGAGGTGCGGAGCACATGTGCATGTAGTCCATCGTCCATGCGTGTAGTACACAAAGCACCGAGGCGATGAAGCTCGTGCTCAGATTAACCACACGCAGAGGAAAAGCAAACCTCACCTGGTCAGCCACTGAGCACCACAACGATCACTAGAGTGCACCACGGCAACTACCGGAGTGCACTGCGTTGCTGCCGTCGTCGCCGGCGCGCTCATCAACTACACCCACAGGAGCACTGAGCCGCGTCTAATGCTAGTGAGCCGCACTCCGTGGTCACCGGACTGCACAGAAGCTTCCGATCTGCACTGCATCCAAAACAACTCATCAAATTTTCTGAAAAACACAAGAAAATGCTTCTGAATAGCAACAACCCTGGATGGGATTTGGATGGAAAACTACACGGCATCGCCGTCCGTGCTGGACTGAACTCATGACCGAACTGCAAGCCGGCACACTGCCATAGTTCTCCGGCGAGGAGAGAGCTGTGAGGGGTGCTCTGGCGAACTGAATCCCAGAGGCAGATGTGGCATGGCCGAGGGATCTCTTCCCGGCGGGAAGTCGATGGTGGCTGCACACACCTGCTGGTGTGTACTGCTCCAGCAATGCCATTGGGCTGCTCAAGCCAGAGAGGATGACCCAATCGACCTACGTCAGGTAGGCTCCGCTACTCGCCCTCATCGGAGAACAACAGGGAGAGGATAGGAGGGGGATCCCGGGCTGGTGTGGCGGTGGCATGCACCTGCGATGACAAGGAAAGGAGGAGGCCAGCACATCAGGTAGTCACACCTGTCTGACGACGATGGTGGACTGCAAGAGAGGTGAGGGACAGTAGCCCCGACCCCTTCTGTGTGCCTCCTCGCCCGCAAGCCACTGGAGCAGCAGTTCCTGGATCCGACATGATCCAAGAGGGATCCGTCGCCTGGGCGCCGTGGCGGGGCCGAATCCGTCGCTCGGTCGGCGCACTTGGGGCCGTGTAGTGGAGTGCGGGCGCGTTTGGGCGGCACTGTTGGGGCCGTGCGGTGGAGTGCAGGGCGCGTTCGGGCGGCGCTGCTAGGGCCGCGCGGTGGAAAGCGGGGGCGAAGTGGATCCCCGTTGTGGCCTAGATCCGGGGACTCCTTGATATCATGCTTAGGTGGAATAGATCTAAGTTTCAAAGAATCAACATCAAGAGAAATTCTATCCACGTTCCTAGCCAATTCATCAATCTTAACCAATTTTTCTTCAATCAAAGCATTGAAATTCTTTTGCGAACTCATAAATTCCTTAACACTATTCTAAAAATCAGAGGGCATCTCATTAAAATTTCCATAAGAGTTGTTGTAGGAATTACCATAATTATTAGATGAATTGCTGGGAAACGGCCTAGAATTAAAATTGCCTCTATGCGCGTTGTTACCAAAATTGTTCCTACCAACAAAATTCACGTCCATAGATTCATTATTATTCTCAATCAAAGTGGACAAAGGCATATCATTAGGATCAGAAGAAACGCTTTTATTAGCAAATAATTTCATAAGTTCATCCATCTTTCCACTCAAAACATTAATCTCTTCAATTGCATGAACTTTTTTACTAGTGGATCTTTCGGTGTGCCATTGAGAATAATTAACCATAATATTATCTAGGAGTTTAGTAGCTTATCCTAAAGTGATTTCCATAAAAGTGCCTCCCACGGCCGAATCTGAAAGATTTCTAGAAGAAAAATTCAATCTGGCATAAAATTTTGTATAATCATCCACAAATTCAAACCATGTGTAGGGGGCAATTACGTAGCATTAATTTCATCCTCTCCCAAGCTTGTGCAACTTGCTCATGATCAAGTTGCTTAAAATTCATAATATCGTTCCTAAGGGAGATGATCTTAGCGGGAGGAAAATACTTAGAGATAAAAGCATCTTTGCACTTATTCCATGAATCAATACTATTTTTAGGCAAAGATGAGAACCAAGTTTTAGCATGATCTCTAAGAGAAAACAGAAATAGCTTCAATTTAACAATATCGTTATCCACATCTCTCGTCTTTTGCATATCGCACAAATCAACGAAATTGTTTAGATGGGATGCGGCATCTTCACTAGGAAGGCCAGAAAATTGATCTTTCATAACAAGATTCAGCAAACGGCATTAATTTCACAAGATTAAGCATTAGTAGTAGGAGCAATCTGAGTGCTAATAAAATCATTGTCGTTGGTGTTGGAAAAGTCACATAATTTAGTATTATCTTGAGCCGTCATGACAAGCAATCAATCCAACACACAAGCACACAAGAAGCAAGCGAAAAGAGAAGAACGGAAGAGGGGCGAAGAAAAGGCAAAGGTTTTCGAAAATCGTTTTAGAAGTGGGGGAGAGGAAAACGAGAGGCGAATGGCAAATAATGTAATGAAAGGGAGAAGAGTTTATGATGGTTACTTGGTATGGCTTGACTTGATGTAGATCTCCCCAGCAACGGCGCCAGATATCCTTCTTGCTACCTCTTGAGTGCATTGGTTTTCCCTTGAAGAGGAAAGGATGATGCAACAAAGTAGCGTAAGTATTTCCCTCAGTTTTGAGAACCAAGGTATCAATCCAGTAGGAGACGACGCACAAGTCACCAAATACCTGCATAAACAATCAAGAACTTGCAACCAACGCAATAAAGGGGTTGTCAATCCCTTCACAGTCGCTCACAAAAGTGAGATCTGATAGAGATAGATAAATGGTAAAGTAAATATTTTTGAAATTCTTTTGGGTGTATAGATTGGAAAGTAAAGATTGCAAAATAGTAGATCGGAAACTAGCAAGATGTAAACGAGATTCAATAATATGGAAAAGAGACCCGGGTGCCATAGGTTTCACTAGTGGCTTCTCTTGAGATAGCATATATTATGGTGGGTGAACAAATTACTGCCAAGCAATTGATAGAAAAGCGCATAATTACGATGACATCTAAAGCAATGATCATGAACATAGGCATCATGTCCATGCCAAGTAGATCGACTCCTGCCTACATCTACTACTATTACTCCACACATCGACCACTATGCAACATGCATCTAGAATATTAAGTTCATAAAGAACAGAGTAACGCATTAAGCAAGATGACATGATGTAGAGGTATTAACTCAAGCAATGTGATGAAAACCCCATCTTGTTATCCTCGATGGCAACAATACAATACGTGCCTTGCTGCCCCTACTGTCACTGGGAAAGGACACCGCAAGATTGAACCCAAAGCTAAGCACTTCTCCCATTGCAAGAAAGATCAATCTAGTGGGCCAAACTAAGCCGATAATTTGAAGAGACTTGCAAAGATATCAAATCATGCATATAAGACTTCAGAGAAGAACCAGATAATATTCATAGATAATCTTGTTCATAAATCCACAATTCATCGGATCTCGGCAAACACACCGCAAAAGAGTATTACATTGAATAGATCTCCAAGAACATGGTTTTGAAAATCAAAGGGAGAGAAGAAGCAATCTAGCTAATAACTATGGACCCGAAGGTCTGTGGTAAAATACTCACGCTTCATCGAGAGGTAATGGTGTTGATGTAGAAGCCCTTCGTGATTGAACCCCCCTCCGCCAGATCGCCGGAAAAGGCCCCAAGACGGGATCTCACGGGTATAGAAGGTTGTGACGGTGGAAAAGTGGTTTCGTGGCTCCTCCTGATGTTTTTAGGGTATAAGAGTATATATAGGTCAGGGGACCAACGAGGGTGGGGACGCGCCTACCCCCCTGGCCACGCCCTCCTTCCTCGTGGCTTCCTCGTTGCATCTCCGACTTCATCTCCAGGTCTTCTGGTTTTCTTTCGGTCCAAGAAAGATCATCGCGAAGGTTTCATTCCGTTTGGTATTCCTTTTCTGCAAAACTCTAAAATAGGCAAAAAACGGAAACTGGCACTGGGCCCTCGGTTAATAGGTTAGTAATAAAAATAATATAAAATAGCATATTAAAGCCCATTAAACATCCAAAACAGATAATATAATAGCATGGAACAATCAAAAATTATAGATACGTTGGAGACATATCAGTTAGTCATAATTTATGTTGAAAACCTGGGTGCTGCTTAAGCTTATTTATGTAAACAAGAACAAAAGAGTTTGTAAAAGTTTTTCTTTTTCACTTTCAGTTTATCAACTAAATTGCTTGAGGACAAGCAAAGGTTTAAGCTTGGGTGAGTTAATATGTCTCCGTCGTATCTACTTTTCCTAACGCTTTTGCTCTTGTTTTGGACTCTAATTTGCATGATTTGAATGAAACTAACCCAGACTAATGTTGTTTTCAGCAGAACTACCATGATGTTGTTTTTGTGCAGAAATAAAAGTTCTCAGAATGGAAAAAAACTTTGCGAGGATTTTTTATACAATAAAAGAGAATTTCTGGAGCCAAGAACCACCATAGAAAAAATCAAGGAGGAAGTTTCATTGCGTTTCACGATACGGAGAAAAATCAAGGAGGAAGTTTCATCGCGTTTGACGATACGGAGCCGCCGCCGCCTCCTGTTCTTCATAGGGAGGCCAGATCTGGAGCCCGTTGGGGGCTCCGGAGAGGGAAATCTTCGGTCTTCGTCATCATCAACCCTCCTTCATCACCAATTCCATGATGCTCCCCACCGGGAGTGAGTAATTCCTTCGTAGGCTCACTAGTCGGTGAGGAGTTGGATGAGATTCATCATGTAATCAAGTTAGTTTTGTTAGGGCTTGATCCCTAGTATCCACTATGTTTTGAGATTGATGTTGTTATGACTTTGCCATGCTTAATGCTTGTCACTAGGGCCCGAGTGCCATGATTTCAGAACTGAACCGTTTATGTTTTCACCATTATATCTATGTTCTAGATTCGATCTTGCAAGTCATATTCACCTATTACGTGTTATGATCCATAAACCCCGGGGTGACAATAATCGGGATACTTTCCGGTGATGACCTTAGTTTGAGGAGTTCATGTATTCACTATGTGTTAATGCTTTGTTTCGGTTCTCTATTAAAAGGAGGCCTTAATATCTATTAGTTTCTTTATGGACCCCGCTGCCACGAGAGGGTAGGACCAAAGATGACATGCAAGTTCTTTCCATAAGCACGTATGACTATTTACGGAATACATGCCTACATTATATTTATGAACTTGAGCTACTTTTGTAATGCCCTAGGTTATGACAGTTATATGATGAATATCATCCAACAAATTCACCGATCCAATTCCTACGAATTTTCCACATATTGTTCTTGCTAAGTTACTACTGTTGTTGCTACTATTACACTTGCTATAGAATCATTGCTATCATTGTAAACGTTACTGCTACTATCATCATTGCTATCAAAATTATCATATTAATGTGCTACTGATCATATTGTTGTAGATATTTAATCTCCAGGTGTGGTTGAATTGATAACTCAACTATTAATACTTGCAAATATTCTTTGGCTCCTCTTGTGTCGAATCTATAAATTTGGGTTGAATACTCTACCCTCGAAAACTGTTGCGATCCCCTATACTTGTGGGTTATCAATCATTGACCATCACCGCGCACTCCCAATACACTAACGATTTGGATATGTGATCCGAGTAGGACTCTGGCCTTTTTGCACTAACCACCACGAGGGAATAAGTATGGGCACTCGACGTCGTGCAATTCTCCAAAAGCACTTTGCAGGTCAGCAATTGAGCGGCGCTCGCCTGGTTGGATGGGAACCACCTGCGCTTGTATTAGGGGGTGGGTCGGCTTTGGGCTGCCCACACAACATGCAGGAGTGCAAAGGGCGATGGGCCCAAGACCCCTACGCGCTTAGGATGTAGACCGGCATGCTGGCCTCTCTGTTGAGCCTAGGTAGGACTACGGTGTGTCGATCAACCGAGCCCGGGTATGATCTGATGTGTGCCCGACCGGAGTTAATCGAGCGTGTTGGGTAAGTTTGTGCACCCCTGCAGGGAAGTATATCTATTCAAATAGTCATGTCCACGGTAACGGACTCTCGAAGTTGTATCCCGATCGATACGACTAGAACTGGATACTGGAGATGTGAAATGGATATGATGGCTCTAGGATTACTTTCTCGCAGGGAGTCAAGGAAGAATCTCTGGGCGTTACTACAATATACTTGCTACTTATATTATGCTAATCTACACTCTTCTAATGTTGGAAGATGCTTCAAGATGCTAGTATTCGATAGGCTAGGCTTTCCCTTCTCTTCTGTCATTTCTGCAGTTCATCCAAAGATATAGCCCCATTCCATTGATACTGATGCATACTTAGTTTAGATCTTATGTAAGCCTTGCGAGTACTTTGGATGAGTACTCATGGTTGTTTTGCTACCTCTTTTCCCCTATACCTGATTGCTGCGCTCAGATGACGGATCCTAGGAGCCATATGCCACCATCGATGACTACTAGTACCCCGAGGGTGCCCACTACTACGTGGAGGCTGTCGATGACCAGGAGTAGTTAGGAGGCTCCCAGGCAAGAGGCCTTGCCTTTTCGATCCATGTTGATGTTTGTGCTAGCCTTCTTAAGGCAGACTTGATTATCTTATGCATGTACTCAGATATTGCTACTTTCGCTAACTCTTGTGTATTCGAGCTTATGTATTCGACCCCTCGAGGCCCCTGGCTTGTAATATAAAGGTTGTATTATTTTAATTTGTGTCTAGAGTTGTGTTTTGATATCTTCTGGTGAGTCTCTGATCTTGATCGTGCGCATTTGCGTGTATGATTAGTGCACAATTAAGTCGAGGTGTCACAATAGACAAGCAAGGCAAAGACTGTAATCAACATAAGAGGGATAAATGATTTATACCCTCTAGTCCGCCATGACAAAGCCACGGTAGCGGTGGCGGCGGTAGTCTCCTAAGCATCCTTCTTGTCAGCAGCGGCCTTCTCGGCAGCAAGTCTCTCGATGTCAGTGGACATGGTGATGACGAAGTCGACGTCTACATAGACAAAGTAGAATGGTGGCGAGCGGTCACGTAGGAGATGCTTCCCAAAAACCTAATCGCCCCTCTCCCGTATAGGATCTTAAGGGGCAAGGTTTCAGAGGCTTGCTCTCTCGTCAACCGTGCACATGGTGGATGGGATGGGATCGACGGTGACAGTAGCAAGGCGTGGACGACGGTGGGCAGTGCATGTGGAGGTAGAGCAGATGTGATATGTTCTTCATGGTGGCTAGGGTTGGCCGACGCCTCCAACATATAGGTGCGGCCAGGTGAAGTTATGGGGCTTGGACCCACGTCTGAGTCGGTTGGAGCCCACGATCTGATGTCTTAGATCATGGCTTGTCTGTTAAGGATTTCTCTATTTCTGACCGGCAAAAATTAAGGGCAGGCGCATTAGCGACATAGGTCTGAGCTCGGCTTGGCTTATTCACGAAACACGACGCTTGCGCGATGCGACGAAGGCGTGGCATAGTAGGCAGAGGAGGAGGAGCGTGCGGGAACCACTTCTCTTCTCGAGCTCCAATAGCATGTGGAAGAGAATCCCTTATAAGGAGGTCCAATTCTTCCTCCATTAGCGGGGTGCTACTAAACTTCCCACCACATCCCTTGTCATGACACCGACATGGGCCATTAAAGATTTTTCTAAAATTGTTGGATGGGCCTAAAGCAAACCTCATATTTCAACAGTTCTTCAACATCAACACCTTCAGGAAGGGAGCGATGCTCAAGTGCCGCCATCACCGGATCCAACCGCCTTAGAACAGATTATAGGTTTTCACCCCGAAGAACCAGTCCGAGCATATCCGAGCAATACCTTCAACAAGGTAACGATGCAAAAAAAACATCACCATTGTCAAGTATAACCAACTCGGGTCTGACCTAGGTTTTTCCTCGGAGCTCGTCGAAGTCAATCATGTATTGTTGCCACCACTTTTCCGTGATCTTAGCAACTACATGCAGTTGGGCTAAAAAAACCTACCACCACCACTGCACAGTCATACCCTCTATGTCAAGTGGTCGTTCGTAGATTGCCTCTCACCGTCGAAGCAAACCACCAGATCTAGGGGGAAGATCCTTCACGAAGACCTTTCGATGGCACCAAAATCAGCAGTGATGTTGCCGCTGCAAGTCGCAGTGGTCATCTGTTGTCATCACGGCCGCCGAAGTTGGGGAAGCCGAATCCAGATAAACAGGTCCAGCCGGCATCCGCAAGGACGCGACTACCATAGCACAATGATGGAGCCTCCAAGCTCCAACACACCGTTGTACGCCGGCGGAAGTTGAAGCCGTCAGCCACCACTATTGTGTCGGTTCAGTACTGAACCACACTGGCAGCAGGGACCATGTCCACGCGGCTGGACGTTGAGGCCAGACTTTGCTTAGCCCGGGAAGATCCGTGGGAAGGAGTTCCAGTCTTGATGGCGGCAAGATCCAATTGGGTGAGAACTATGGAGGAGAAGACACGCGTGTTGGAGAGCTCCCACCACAGCCGACCACCATGAGGGGCTTTGCCCCGGCGGCTCTGGCTAGCGGCAGCGAGGGGGAGGAGGCGGAGGAAGGCTAGAACAACGGCGACGGTAGTGCCACCCGAATCGTCCGCGGGAAGATGCGGGGGCCTTTCGCGAGTTATTTGCCACCCTGGTGTCTTCTAAAACATCCATGTGTGTGTGTATACTTTTTTCAGAATTTCTAAAAGCTAAAAATTTGTTTTGAATTCTTCATATTAAAGGCTTCATTAAGCTCAAGCCCCACTAGCAATTTCGGTAAACAAAACCAACGGCAATGTTGGTCACGGCTCTAAGTCCAATCCACCTTGGGATCGGCAGGTAATGCAAAGTAACGCCGAGTTTTCCATGTCTCTATGCTTTTGCTTATCGCGAATCTTGGTAGACAAACTTACAACACTTGTGGGCACACAGCCCACACAAGGTTAGAGACGGCAAAAGAAGATACTGTACAACTTTGATCGCCAGGGTGCGTTTGTATTTTTTTATACCAATGGACGGGATGTTGTTTTCTTCACGGTTCTTCCACAGATAATTCTGCGTGTCAGAACTCGAAAGGCCGTGCTGGAGGTACGACCGACAGCGCCCTGGTCACCTGACGTCCTGATTCCTTCGTAGGCGGGCTGGCAGGCGGAGCAGAAGGTTGGTCTAGCCCCGTTCAAAGGCTGCCACAAACTGCCTCCACTAAACGTTTCATCACTGGTCCGTCCAAAGTGAAACTACGAAAGGACCTTCGATCTCCTGTCCAACAACCCCGCCTGGTTGATATCCAAACTGTCACTCTGCAAAAAGCTCTTCAGGACACCGCACAGAGCCAGCCCAATACGACCCTTCTCTTCTGCAGTAATTGTTGCTTTGATCTAGCAAAAACATCTACATGAGGACATGCAAATACGACTCTCTAAATGACCACGCACAACGTCGGCCTGCTGCTTATATGTCCGTCATTTCAGTTACAACCCCTCTTTGTAAACCTTCAAAAACATACTGGCCATGTAACGTTCATTTTAATCCTACGTACTGCATGTCTTATGAAACAAACAAGCGACTAATAGAAATAAGCAAACTACCCTAATCTACTCGTAGATGTTGATGACCCCCTGGCCGGATGGACTGGCGTCGTGGTCGTTGCCGGCGGGCGAAGCTCCGACTCCTCATCCTCATAGTAGACCCCCACAGCCAAGAAAGCCAATGATCCTATCGAATACTAAAATTTTGATTGAAAGCTTTACTCGTATCATTGGCTTTCTTGGCTGAAACACACACGCTATCATGAAGTGTAACGCTGCATGGTGATGCTTTCATGGATCCACTCAACTGTGGCAGAAGACACAGTTCACTTCGGTCACCTTCATTTATTAACAAACCAAAGTTAGCACTTGTGTCACACGATAATAGCACTGCGGAGGACAGCCATGCACTTAGAGCAACTCTAACACGCCGACCCAAATGTATGTACGCTTTGTCCATTTTTTGTCCATTTGGATCAACCGCCTGCTCATCATCCGCCCTTTTTTCGTTTGGATCGACAGTGCGCCTGACACGCAGACCCATTTTCGCCATCTTGGTCGGCTTGCCGTGGTTTTTCAAACACAATTCAAACAAATACAAACATTTTACATAGTTTCGGAAGCAAACAAATATAGTATAGTTCACAAGCCAAATAAATATATCATAGTTTACAAGCCAAATAAAAATTAAATTATCTCAAATGCATTTAAAAAATACATCTATTGATTGCCAACTTGAGCCCAAATATGCAAATCATCTTGCAGTTGAACGTGAGTTTTCCAATCACACATTTGATAATGAAATTGGATGAACTGTGCAAACGTTGCTCCTCTCCATGCTCAGGCACAACATTGCCACCCTGGAACTGAAACCCTTGGTCAGAGATACGTTTCAGACGCTCATCCTCTACGATCATATTGTGCATCATCACACAAGCAGTCATCATCTTCCAAAACTTTTTGGTGCTCCAAATTCTAGCAGGATACCGAACGATGCTCCATCGAGATTGCGGAACACCAAAGGCACGCTCCACATCCTTCCTAGCACTCTCTTGCTCCTGTGCAAATCTCCTCCTCTTCTCTTCTACAGGGTTGGAGATTGTCTTCACAATAGTAGTCCACTGAGGATAGATACCGTCAGTTAGGTAGTACCCTTTGTTGTAATTGTGGCCACTGATATTAACATTCACTGGCAGGCAGTTGCCTTCGGCAAGCCTTGCAAACACCAGAGAGCGTGCCCAAGAAAGAGTGCCAGATCCAGAGATCTTGTGAGGCCACAGCCTCAAGTATGACAGTGCCAGCCTTGACATGGCCCCTATACTGCCCCTGCCAAGTAGAAGGATAGTTCTTTCACTCCCAGTGCATACAGTCTATGTTACTAAGCATTCCCAGAAAGCCCCTGCTGGCATTCAACGCCAACAATCGAGCTGTATCTTCAGCATTTGGCTCTCTCAAATACTCAGGGTCAAACACTGCAATCACAGCCTTGTAGAACTTGTACATGAAGTCTAGGCACGTAGACCTGCTCATACGAACATACTCATCAATGAGATCGGCGGGAACTCCGTATGCAAGCATCCGGATAGCTGCAGTGCATTTCTAATAAAAGGATAAGCCAATCTTTCCAAGGGCATCCTCCTTGCACTCGAAATACTTATCGTATTCGACCACCCCCTCCCGATTACGGAAAACATGCCTAGCCATACGAAAACGGCGCTGAAATTGATGATGTTTGATGAGCGGGCTAGGTGTCTCAAAGTAGTCCTTCCAAAGAACGAAATGGCCACTCTCTCGGTTGCGATTCAACGCCGGAGTGTGACCCGGGATCGAGCCCCGGAACAGCGGCCGCTGCCAACTAAGGTGATCATTCACGACCAACACAACTGCCACCACCTCCTCATAGTCGGATGAGGAATCATCGGAGTAGCAAAGGAAATAGTGGAAAAATAACTCGTCGGCGGAGTCCATTTGTACCTTGCGGGCAAACCGTCGAACAACTTGCTGGCGTCGTCGAAGAAGCTGGTCGGCGAAGAGATGCGCGCCTCCCCTGGACCAGGTAGCTAGCCTAG
>NC_057799.1:178168907-178189187 GCF_018294505.1 Triticum aestivum
GTGCGGACTGTTGGCGAGGGCACTGGAACTGGGCGGCGGCGACGGCGACGGGGTGGGCGGCTGGGGGCTTGCTGTGATGGGAGGAAGAGAATGGCCTATGTGCCACCGACTGGCGGTCCGGGGGTGGGGGGGAGTAGGCGGGCATCGCGCGCGTCCATTTCGTATCCGCGCAGATGCAAATGAGGCCCAAATTTGGGCCGGGAATGGATTGGCAGGCGGACATAAAAGGGACACGTCTGTTTGGGTCTACGCGTTGGATCGACATTTGTGTCCGGTTTAACTTAAACGGACATGCGCGGACGAATGACGGTAAAAATATTTTTGAATATGTCCTTGAATTTATTCAAAACTTGGGTCGGCGTGTTGAAGTTGCTCTCACTACCGGCACTTAAATCTTTGATCTCCTATCCTTCCTTTGAATGCAACGGGAAACTGAATGCATCTGCCAAGAGTAGATAAATGCAACTAACCTGCTGAAAAATACTGATTGGTTTTCAGCTTTCTCTTTTCAAGTTTGACGGGAATACCACCGGAGAACAGTAAGATAAATGAGGGAGATGTCATCAGATTCTACCAACTCGCACGCGGCTGGCTGGCTCTACAAAAGAGACCCCAAGCCACCGCCTCTCCTTCACCGGCTCACCCCGCTCCTCCTCCCTCGTGCCATCCGCTTGCATACCGGCTCTCTCCTTCGCTCGCAAACCAGATTCCACAGCAACATCCCCCTTCTCTCGATGGAGCAGACCCAGGCCACCGTAATCAACGAGGGGAGAGCCAGCGCGAGCGCCTCCGCCTCCCGCTCCGACGTCCCCAACAGCGCCGCGTCTCCGTCGTGGGTGATCTTGGGCACGGTGCCGCGTGTCGCCTCCGACCTCTCTCCCCAGGTTGACCTCGCCCTCGCGCTCAAGGCGCCCCCGCAGGTTACCCTTCTCAGCATTCCGACGGCTATGTTTCTTTCCCCAATGGCTTTCCAGAACTACCCGTCTGTTCTTGCCGCCGACCCCTCCGGCCTCCTCCTCCTCGACGCCAACCAGGGGAACCTGCCAAGTCACGCACTTGTCGATGTCTCCTCGAACCCGATCGTCCCGGGCTTCTTCGTCCTCGACTCCCTAAAGTCCACCGCAATTTCGATCCCATACCCCCGAACGCATCAAGCATAAAGGGCATCTTGGCCTCCTCGCTTCCCACAATGGCGACGGGCACTACATGGTGGCGGAGCTCCGGACTCAGCAGAGCCCAACTGTTGTTCTGTGCTTCTCGTCTCAAACCGGCCAGTGGGTCGAAAAACACCTCTGCCGACCCCTCCCACCCCGGACCCTCGCTCCCCACGGCGTCGTCTCACACGCGGGCAAGTTGTGGTGGGTTGACCTCTCCTGGGCTCTGCTCTCGTGCAACCCCTTCGAGGATGCGCCTCTTGCGGTCAGGGTGGTGCATCTTCCACCGAGCAAGCAACTACTCGAGTCGCGCCAGGAGTGGATTTACCTGGAGAAGAGGCGCTGGGTGGGCGTGAGCGCTGGCACACTTCGTTTCGTGGAGATGTCCGGGTTCCCAAATAGGTACGATCGCGACTACGACTCCGACGACGCCGTCGATGTGAGTGAGATTCAGATTAACGTCTGGACGCTGGAAGACCCTGACACATCCTCGTGGAAGCTGCTGTACAAGATGCCTGTTAAGAAGATCTTAGGGGATGATATGTACAAGGCCTACGAACTGCCTTCTGAGGTGCCGGAGCTGGCGCTGATGGACCCCATGGATCCACGGCTTCTCTACTTCATCGTGAGCAACCGCATCTTCAGCGTGAACATGGTTACCAAGAGGGTTGTGACGTGCGAGCGCATGGACCTGGCGATGCAAATTCCCAGCCGCTCCGTTCGGCCCTGGTTACTGCCAAGTATTCTTAGCGCAGGTTTCCCAGATAACCACTCGTTCGTTCTTTCCATATGAGAATGCATATCTTGTGATTGCCTTTTATGCATTGTGGTTTTGTCTTGTCTAAATTATGCATCTGCTCATGTTAGTCCTTGTGAAGTATGGGGGTTAAAGCACATCAGCGTCACATGATCTAGAGCATGCAGAAGCAGAGTTACTCTCTGTTTTTTTCAATGCTCTGTGTATTTATGGGGCAGTGTACCATAATATACTCACTACTATGCTTTTGCTTCAGATTCAGATGATGTTACTGGTGGACTGGTTGAATTGCTTGCACCACAGCGGTTCAAAAGAAAGCACTTGCACCACCGCCAATTAACAAGCTCAGCAAATGCTCTGAACAAGAACGAGTCCCAGGTCAACCCAGAAGGTGTGCAGCCATTGTTCTAACTCTCTTTGAGTTGTGCTAGGATAGTGTTGCACTTATATGTGCTTTACTCTGAATGTTGCCGGTGCTCCTATTTTAGTACTATGTGTCTAGAACAAACTTTTTAATCTAGTATTGCCACACTACTTAATTATGATACTGTCCATCTGTTCTGCAATTTCTGAATGAAAAATGATAATCACTAGGATATTAAAAAATGACTAACCATGTATTTTTGTACTAGTGAGTGCTATCACAGTTTTACGTGCAGACTTTGTCCCGGTTTTTACTATATTGATTACCATTGTGGAAGGAAGTATAATCTTAGTGTTTTTACTCTCCACATATTTTGATAATTACTAAGTACTATTAGTATAAGTACATTTGTCGGGTGGTTGGTGCGACATATGCCAAGAGATGGCTTATCATTGTGGGAGCCAATAAAACGTCGCCGGTGCCCGGAAACGGGATGAGGCGAAGACATGCACGCCGGCGAATCTTACCCAGGTTCGGGGCTCTCCGAGGAGATAACACCCCTAGTCCTGCTCTGCGGGGTCTCCGCATGATCACTAGATCGATAAAGGGTAGCTACAATCGCTCCTAGAGCTGTTGAGATCAAGGGAGAAGAAGAAACAAGGCTAGCTCTTGCTTCTCTCTATCTATGGTGTGTGTGCTATGCGTGGGTGTTAACCTAGAAGCCAACCCTTTGCATGGGTGCCCCGGGGGATTTATATAGGCCTACCCCCCGGGGGTACAATGGTAATCCGGCTGGAAACTGGTCCCAGCCGTCAGTGTCTACGCTCACCGGCTTCTCCGCCGGCTGCTGGGTACCGCCGGCTGGTGGGTCCCGCCGGCTGCCGGCTACTTGGTCGACAGGCCGGCCCCACCGCCTAGGGTCTTGTCGGCGGCTGCTTACTGTAGCCGCGCCTCTGATGATGAGGGCTTTGTCAAGGTAAGCGTGGCTACAGTGATCCGCCTCGGGGGCCATCACTGTAGCCTCACCTCGTCTTGTCTCTTTAATGGGGCTCCTGCTTCGAGGAAGGGAGTGGCCGGCTTCTGGAAGCCGGCTATACCCTTCGCGCCTCTCTCTGGCTGAAGGGGCCCGCAGTCCTCGGGCCGTACAGGAGTGGGTCGTGGATGACGTCGAGGCTAGCGTGGCTACAGTGCCGAGCCGCACGGGAGACGTCCCTCTCGTACGGCGTCCTGTAGCCATGCCCGCCTCGGGCTTCGGGGGTCGTGGGCCGCACTGTGGCCACACCCCGTCAAGTCGCCGTTATGTAGGAGTGGTTGTGGTCTTGGCCGCCTCCAGGAGTCGGCGTCCTTCTTGGCCGGCTTCTTGGAGTCGGTGAGGCTGGGTCGCCTTCCGGGAGTCGGCTTTAGTGGTAGCCGGCCAGGGAAGGCGGCCCAAATGCTTGGAGTGCTTGAAGGCCCAAAGGCCTGATAAATTTCCCGAAGAGCCAGGGGTAGTCGGTATGGCTACCCGTGGCCATTTACTCCGACAGTAGTCCCCGAAGCTGATTGGGCTTCGAGGTGGAGTGGGGTTCAAGAAGCTCGATCAGCTTCCTATCGTGACAAGCCGGCAGCTGGGAGCCGGCCTTGGTCAGGCGCGCCGCCTTAGTCGAATTCTTCTGGAGTCGGGGGGCGGGAACCCGCAGGCACATGCACCGGGCCGCGGGCCGGCCTCGGGCCGTTGGCGTGCCACGTGGCCGGAAAGCCTGCCAGCCCACGCGCGTGACGGGACGTCGCCGCAGGGAGGGGGCCCGCCACGTCCGCGCCCCGGCCCAGGCGCGGATCCTTTGTATCCCGAAACCGCCCGCACGTTCCGTGCGGCAGTTTCGGCTCGCACTTATGCGTAATAAACGCGAGACGTGGGGGTAGTGGGCGCAGTTAATCCCACGTCTGCCCCCCACGTCCGGCCTCTTCGGCCGCGTGAGGCTATAAGTAGGGGGAGGTGGAGGGCGGCAGGCCCTCGCACGCTCCTCCTACTTCCATCGTCTTCTTGCCTTGCTCGTTCTCGCGACAGCGCTTCGCCGCCGCGCTCTTCCTCCGCACGCTCATCCGCCGTCGTGCTAGCTTCCGCTATGCCTCCCCACGTAGAGCAGCTTGGCGGGGATTGGGACGGCTCCATCGTCCATAACGACCACATCGACTTCCTCCGCGACACCCGGCGTCTGCCCAGCGCGGACAAAGTGGAGGTCCGCCTCGCGCCGGAGAAGGAAATCAGGCCGGCGCCGCGGGAGGGCGAGCGGGTGGTCTTCCTCTCGCACTTCCTGCGCGGCTTCGGCCTGCCAGTGAGCGCCTTCTTCCGCTCCTGACTGGAATTCTATCAGCTCCAGCCGCACCACCTCACCCCCAACGCGGTGGTGCTGCTGTCGGCCTTCGTCACCCTGTGCGAGGGCTATCTCGGCGTCCTCCCCACCCTTGAGCTCTGGGGGGAGTTCTTCCAGTCGAAGCTGGGCACGCGCAGTAAAGGCGTGCCGGCTCATACTGGCGCCTTCATCGCGTCGCGGAGATCGGGCGCCGACAACCCCTTCCCCGTCATCACGCTGATCCAATCGGTGAAGAAGTGGCAGAAGTCGTACTTCTACGTGCGGAACATCACTCCACGGGGCAACTACATCAACCTGCCGGCTTACGTAGCCGGCCCACCGGCGGGCAGGCTGCCCCAGTGGTCCTTCCGGGCCGTGACGCTGTCGCAGGGAGGAAACGCCGCCATTGCCCGCCTGCGGGTGATGGTCCAGTCGGAGGGCCTGACGGGGCCGACCTCCTGGCCGCGTTCGTCACGCGCCGGGTCCTTCCGCTCCAGAGCCGGCCTCATCTGATCTATCAGATGAGCGGCCAGCTCGATCCGAGCCGAATGTGCACCAAGGAGATGCCGCAGCCCGACGCCGCCGACATGGTGAATTACCTCGCCAACTGCCAACTTTCCGAAGACTGGCAATTCGGCAAGGAGCCATATAGCCATGCCAATCCTCCGCCTACGGTACGCTCCCCTCGTCTCTTTTTTTTTCTCTCTCTCTCTCTCTCTCAGCTTTGTCGCCGAGTTCCTCTTGGCCGACTCTAACTCAGTCGGCTTGCTCTTTTGACAGAGTCCTCTGCTTCGGCCGGCCGGCGGGACAGACGTGGAGCGCCGCTTCGTCCCCGACCGGACCGAACACGACCAGGAGGACCCCGACCTGGGGGCGGTCCATATGGAGGATGCCGTCGAGCCGGCCGGTGGCCAAGCCGGCGGCGAAGCAGGCGGCTCCGGGTTCACCGCTACCTTCGACGACTGGCCGGACGAGGACGAAGCCGAAGCCGTCCCGCACCGCCAGCCGGCATCCGGACGCGGCGTGGGCTCCTCCGGCGCGCAGCTTGCTCGGGGTAGAGGCCAGAAACGTCGCGCCGCCCAGGGCATGTTCGGCAGCCGGACGAAGAAGCCCAGGGGTGGGGCGGCAGCCACCAGGCGGGAAGAGGCGGCCGCGAAGGCGGCTCGCTTCCGCAAAGTGGTGAAGCAGCCGCAGACTGTGTCGGCGTAAGTTCTCTCTTTCTATGTACTCTCCTTCTTTCTTTCCTTGGGTGGTTCTTGAACCTTCGTCTTCTTTTTCAACGGTCAGAGTTCCGCTGTCACTTGAGCGGGCGGCTGCCGGCTCCGTCGTCGGGTCGCCAGGGGGCTCTGGGAGCACCACCCGCCGCGTAGATCCCCGCGCCGCCCTCCTGGAGGCGACGGAAAGGAATGCGCGGGAGGTGCGGGAGGAGCAGGAAGTTCGGGAGGCGGAGGCACGGAGGGCAGCCGCCGCCCAGGCAGCTCGGGAGGAGGAGGCGGCGAAGGCGCTTGCCGAGGCCGCAGCCAAGGCCCAGGCAGAGGCCGAGGCGGCGGCAGGGGACGCTTTGATGGTCACCCCCCTGCGCACCATGGCGCCAGGGGACGTGGATCCCTCGCCAGGGGGAGCCAGCGGTTCCCAGCCAGGGCTGGGAGGAAGCGGCGACGACGTCATCATCTTGGGGGAGGCGCCGGGGCCGACTCCTCCGACTAGGGCGGCCCAAGGCGGCCAGCCTGAGCCTGCGCCCGCACAGTCGGCGGAGGGCGAGCCGGCCGCGGGAGCTGAGGTGGTGGTTCGGGTTCCGCCAAGCCGGCGTGCAGGGAAGGCCGCGTCGGAGCCGCAGAAGGCTGCGTCGGAGCCACAGCCGGCCGTGGGCTCCAGCTCGTCGGCCCGAGACGCGGAGGCGGCCAGCGCTACCTCGGGGTGGACGCCGGGCGGAGGAACAGCCGTGGTGAACGTCGCTGCACAAGACGTCCGGACCCGGCTCCAAAGCCAAGCCGCGGCGCTGAGGCAGTTCACCGACGAATTCCTCGCAACGCGGGCAGCCATCCGGGTTAGTGTTCCTATCTTGTTCTTTCTTGATCTTGATTTCTCTTCTTGATCTTGATTTCTCTCGTGGGGGCGCGTCAGCGCACCCACTGGGTGTAGTCCCCGAGTTCCAAGTCGGCTGCTGAGCAGGCGGCTTGGAACTTCTTGGAGATTTTGTCTTTGCTGCTTTTGTTCTCACTTCGGTCTTCTGTCCGTCTTGCAGGACTACCACAACCTCCGAGCGGCCGCCTTCAACTCCCAGGCTCGGGAGCTGACCCAGAAGACCGCCGATCTTACTGAGAGCCGAGGTATGTGACTTGATCTTTATCTCATGTGGGGGCGCGTCAGCGCACCCACTGGGTGTAGTCCCCGAGATTCGGGCCGACTGCTGAGCAGTCGGCTCGGATCTTCCTTGATGATTTCTCATTGTTCTTCTTCTTCTTCTTCTATCTCTGCAGCGGCCAACGCCGGTCTGAGGGTACAGCTGGGGGAGTCCCAGACTGCTCTTCGTGCCAAGGACGCGGAGCTCGCCGCCTTGGTGCAGGAGCGCGACCGCCTGGTCAAGAAGCTGGCCGACCAGGAGGAAGGCCACAAGGCGGCGCTGAAGGCTGCGCAGGATCGCGAAGCTACCCTCCAGGCCGAGTTCGAGACGGAGGCGGCCGGCTGGGTAGAGGCCAAGCAGACTCTAGTCTCCGGCTATGGCCAGATTGAGGATCTAGTTGACGGTAAGTCGTCTACCCCTTCGTCCTTTCTTGCCGTCTGCCACTTTGGCTTGTTTTTCTGATTTCGGTGTTTTTCTTTTCTTTTCTCCTTCACGCAGAGTACTTCCCTGGCTACTCAACTGCCGCCAACCAGGCCATCGAAGCCCGTTGCCAGGCGAAGAGGCAAGCCGGCTTCGAGATCTCGCCAACCGCCGGCCGCTCGCTGGAAGAACAGCTCCTGGCGATCCAGGCTCGCATCCAGCCGGCTCACAGGCTGCTCCGCCGACTTCAGCGCGCGGGATCGCAGGTCTTGGCCGCCCTCTGGCCCGGCCAAGTGGTCCCTCGCACCCCCAGTCGGACCGCCGACTGGCTGGAGGTGGCAGTCGGCCGCTTCGAGGCTTGGAAGGCGTCAGCAGCTCGCTCCGGTGCCAGGCGGGCGCTGGAGTTCGTCAAGGCCTGGTATCCCGGCCTGAACCTGGACCAGCTGGCTACCTGGCGGCAGCAAGCCGACATGGAGCTGGAGCCGGCGCGGCCGGCCATCATTCGACGGGCTTCAGCGATCGCCGACTACACCGACACCAACGTCTTCGCCCCCGAGGTGGACGACAATGGAGTCGCCCAGCCGGAAGAATGGTTCGGGCTGGACCCGGCGTAAGGCGAGGACTCGGCGGAGGAGATCGACTCCAGCGACGAGGGCGAAGAGGAGGAGGAGGAGGGTGAAGACGCCGAGCCGGCTGGCGGAGTAGCTGGCCAGCCTGACCGCGCCTCCAGCACTATGTCGCGTGCGAGTGCGTCTCCTGCCGTGGGAGGTGGTCAAGCCAAGACCAGCTAGGCGGCCACTCCTTCAGCCGGCGAGGCCGCCTTCACCGACCAGCTCGGCCTTCCTGTCGCGCCTTAGTCTTCTTTCTTTTGTTTTCCTGTCTTGTTACTTTTGAACAATGTTTGGTCAAGTCTGCACAATTCCACCCACTGGGTGTATTCAAACTCAAGTCTGTTGCCAGCCTGTGGGCGGCTTTATGTATATAAGTTATGCAATCGGTCTTTCCTTGTACTTTCGCTTTTTGTCCTTCTGCTTTTTTCCTTTGCCGCCCTCCCTTGGTTGCCGCCTCCCTAGTCAAACAGTTGCTCTGCAATCTGTAGCCGGGGAGTGCCTGGCCGATTGGGGAGGGGGAAGTACTTTTAGCTTTGCCGGACTTAAGCTAAGTTTTTTAGGAAGCCGGCCAGCCGGCTGTTTTGACAGCCGGCAGGCATATTTGGAGGCCGTCTCTTTGCTATATAGGTTAGTTGTTCCTTAGCCGTTTTTCGTGTGGGCGTCCTTTCTGTCTTCTCTCTTGCTAGTCGGACAGTCAGTTCTTTGAGCTGCGACTTTCAACAAGAGAGGACTTGGGGGCCGGCGCACTACTTTGCTGACTTCGGGAAGAACTTTGAATATAGCTCAAGGCGGCCAGTCCCCGGGCCGACTAGTCGGACCCGGTGCCGGACAAGAATTCAAAATGTAATAATACATTCATGGATATGATACTCGTCATTCATAGATAAATAAAAGGCAGTCCCCGAGTACTGATCGGGAGCCCTGTTGGTTTGTACTTAATACAAAAGGGGTAGCGTGATACATACTGCTTTTCAGCTGTAAAATCGTCTTAGGAGGTTTGCGTTCCATGGTCGCTCCGACTCCTTGCCGGAGTCATCTCTTTTGCGTGCTCTTGGCTTTTGCGTGTCGATCAAGTAGTAGGAGTCGTTGCCGAGTGCCTTGCTGACGACGAAGGGGCCTTCCCAAGGGGCCGAGAGCTTGTGCTGGCCGGCTGTTCGCTGGATCAGCCGGAGCACAAGGTCGCCCTCTTGGAAGGATCTTGGCTTGACCTTGCGGTTGTAGTAGCGGCGCAGGCCTTGCTGGTAGATGGTGGACCGGCTGAGGGCTAACAGCCGGCCTTCTTCCAGTAGGTCGACGCCGTCTTCTCTTGCTTCTTTGGCTTCCTCCTCCGTGTACATGGTGATCCGAGGCGAGTCGAACTCGATGTCTGTTGGGATGACGGCCTCGGCACCGTACACAAGGAAGAATGGAGTGAAGCCGGTTGACTTGTTGGGTGTAGTGCGCAGACTCCAGAGGACAGCCGGCAGCTCTTCGAGCCAGCAGCGGGCCGATCGCTCCGGTGGTACAACCAGTCGGGGCTTGATGCCGGAGAGGATAAGTCCATTTGCTCGCTCGACCTGGCCGTTTGACTGCGGGTGGGCCACGGACGCTAAGTCCAGTCGGATGCCCTGCGTCGCGCAGAAACGTGCCAGTGCGCCTTTGGCGAAGTTCGTGCCGTTGTCGGTGATGATGCTGTGCGGCACGTCGTACCGAGTAGTGATGTCGGTGATGAATGTCACGGCAGTCGGCCCATTCAGCTTCTTGATGGGCTTGGCTTCGATCCACTTTGTGAACTTGTCCACCGCAACGAGTAGATGTGTCATGCCACCGCGGGCTGTCTTGAAAGGGCCCACCATGTCCAGTCCCCAGACGGCAAAAGGCCAGGTGAGGGGAATGGTCTTGAGGGCAGAAGCCGGCAGGTGTTGTTTGGAACTGAAGACTTGACATCCTCTGCAGCTCTTGACTATTTCTTTAGCATCCTCCAAGGCAGTCGGCCAGAAGAAACCATGGCGGAAAGCCTTGGCCACGAGGGATCTTGAAGCGGCGTGATGGCCGCATTCGCCTTGGTGGATGTCTTTGAGGATTGCCACTCCTTTTTCTCGCTCGACGCAACGCTGGAAGACTCCAGTGACGCTGCGCTTCACGAGCTCCCTGTTGATTATTGTGTATGCTGCGGCTCGTCGTTGCACTAGTCTTGCTGTGATCTCATCAGCCGGCAGCTCTCTGCTGACTAGGAACTTGAGCATGGGCTGGGCCCATGAGGGAGCTGTGACTACTTCTGCTGTTAATGTGGCCACCATGACTCGGGTGGGTGGGTTGGGTGTTGCATTGGAGTCGACCACCGCTTCTTGTGTCGTTGCAGTCCCCGGGCCGACTGCTGCAGTCCCCGGGCCGGGTGCGACTACATCAGTCCCCGGGGCAGTCGTCGAAGTCCCCGGGGCAGTCGTCGAAGTCCCCGTGCCGCCTGCGGGATTTCTTGAGCCGGATCGGGCTGTTTCTGGCGCAGGCGGTACGAAGATGGAATCCGACTCTGGAGACGGCTTGATGGACGGCTTGAGTAGGCGCTGGAGGGAGACGCCAGTCGGTATGGCTTGTCGAGTGGAGCCGATCCGTACTAGGGCATCTGCTTGGTCGTTGTCGGCCCTTGGCACGTGAAGGAACTCGCACCCTTCGAAGTATCCGCTCATCTGCTGGACGAGGAAACGGTAGCTCGCCATGTTCGCGTCCTTGGCGTCCCAGTCGCCAGATGATTGCTGGACCACCAAGTCTGAGTCGCCGTAGCACAGGATCCGGCGTATGCCGAGTTCTTTGGCTAGCCGGAGCCCATGTACGAGCGCCTCGTACTCGGCCATGTTGTTGGAGGCGGCGAAGTGGATCTGCAACGTGTACTTGAGCTTGTCGCCTTTGAGAGAGGTGAGGATGATGCCGGCTCCCAAGCCGGTGCGCATCTTGGACCCGTCAAAGTGCATCCGCCAATGGGTAGAGTCGGGAGCCGGCGGTAAGTACTGGGTCTCGGCCCAGTCGACGAGGAAGTCGGCCAATGCTTGCGACTTGATGGCGGTGCGGGGTTGATAGAAAATCGTGTAGGGCGCCAAGGCAATGGCCCATTTGGCCACCCGGCCGGATGCATCCCGGCTGCCTATGATCTCGGCGAGCGGGGTAGTGCACACGACCGTGATGGGGTGCTCTTGGAAGTAGGGCTTCAATTTCTTGGCAGCGAAGTACACCCCATAGCACATCTTCTGGTAGTGCGGGTAGTTTTGCTTTGAGCTGGACAGTACTTCGCTGAGATAGTAGACCGGCCTCTGGACCAGCTGGGCTCGGCCTTCCTCCGGGCGCTGGACCACAACAACAGTGCTGACGACTCGGCTTGTCGCGGCGATGTAGAGGAGCATGGGCTCCTTCTCAGTCGACGCGGCCAGGACAGGCGAAGTGGTCAACATTTTCTTCAACTCATGGAAGGCTTGGTCGGCTTGATCATTCCACTCAAAGTGAGTGGACTTCTTCATGAGTCGGTACAGGGGGAGAGCCTTCTCTCCTAGTCGGCTGATAAAACGGTTCAGGGAGGCTAAGCAGCCAGTGAACTTCTGCACATCTCGCAGCTTGGTGGGAATCTCCATCCTCTCGATGGCTTTGATCTTGACAGGGTTGCACTCAATGCCGCGTTCGGAGACCAGGAAGCCTAGCAGCTGGCCGGTTGGCACTCCGAACACGCACTTCTCGGGGTTAAGCTTGATCTAGAATCGGCGCAAGTTGGCAAATGTTTCCTTCAGGTCTTCCAGCAAGGTACCACGCTTCTCTGTCTTCACCACAATGTCGTCTACGTAGACGTGGGCATTTCTGCCGAGTTGTTTCAAGAGACATTTCTGCATGCAACGCTGGAAACTGGCACCGGCGTTTCTCAAGCCGAATGTCATTGTCAGGTAGCAGAAAGCTCCAAAGGGTGTGATGAAGGCAGTCTTCAGGCGGTCAGCCGGGTCCAACTTGATTCTATGATACCCTGAGTATGCATCCAAAAAACTTAACAGCTCGCATCCGGCTGTGGAGTCTATCACTTGGTCAATCCGTGGCAAAGCAAACGGATCCTTTGGGCAGGCCTTGTTCAAACTTGTGTAGTCTATACACATGCGCCACTTGTTATTCTTCTTCAAAACCAGAACTGGATTGGCAAGCCATTCTGGAAAGAACACTTCCATGATGAAGCCGGCTGCAAGGAGCCGGGCTATCTCTTCTCCCACGATTCTTCGCTTCTCTTCTGATAGTCGGCGGAGGGGTTGCTTGACCGGCTTCGCATCAGCTCGGACATGTAACTTGTGCTCGGCGAAATCCTTCGGGACACCCGGCATGTCCTTTGGGGACCATGCAAAGATGTCTCGATTCTCACGGAGGAAGTCGACGAGCTCGCCTTCCTATTTACTGTCCAAGTTCGCCCCAATCACGGCGAACCTCTCCGGGTGCTCCGGGTCTAGAGGTATCTTCTTTGTCTCTTTTGCAGGCTGGAAGGAGCCCTGCGCATCACAATCCTTGGGGTTGGGGGACAAGGCCGGCTGCTTGCCGGTCATGGCCACAACCCGCTCCAACATCTTCTTCTCTTCGGCCACCACGAGGGACTCGGCCAGCCGGCGGCTGGCCATGGCACACTCGATGGACTTCTTGTAGTCGCCGGCTACCGTGATGATCCCCTTCGAGCTCGGCATCTTCATCTTTAGGTAGGCGTAGTGGGGCACAACCATGAACTTGGCCAAGGCAGGTCGGCCAAGTAGTGCATGATAGGGGCTCTCCAAATCCACCACCTCGAACCATATTGCTTCCCGGCGAAAGTGATCTTTGTCTCCGAAGAGAACATCCATCTTGATCTTGCCGATTGGAGAGCAAGATAGGCCGGGTACGATACCATGGAAGACGGTGCGGCTCGGCATGAGCTGCTTCGCTTTGATGTTCAGCTTGTCCATGGTATCGCGGTACAATATGTTGATACTGCTTCCGCCGTCTATCAGGACGCGGGAAAATCTGGCAGCTCGCCTCTCCGTCGCAAGGGTGACGTCCAAGACCATAGCATAGGAGCCAGGCGAAGGCATCACCTCTGGGTGGTCAGCCTGGCTCCAGCTGATGGGCTTTTCCGACCAGTGCATGAACTCGGCGGTGCTAGAGGCGACTGCGTTTACTTCTTGGTGCTGCCGGCGTCGGCTGCGCTTGTCGTCGACTTGACTTGTGAAGACGACGTAGGCGTCGTGCGCTTCGGGGAACTCGTCTTGGATGGCGCCGACCGCCGGCCGGGCCGCCGGCTGCTAGGGAGCTGGAGGCGGCGGGCCGGGAGGCGGAGGCGGCACCATCCCTTCGCCCTTGGTGATGCGGGTGAGCCAGTGGCATTTCCGTGTTGTATGGTTGGACGGCTTCGCGCCGCTGTGGAACTTGCAGGGAGCATCGAGTGCTTGTTCGTAGGAGAAAGACGGCTGCCAGGGCGGCCGGCCACCCTTCTTCTTGGGAGCGGGCCGCTCTTCGGGCTTCTCGTCTTCAATCGTGGCCACCTGCCGACTGGAGGAAGTCGGCATGGGGCCCTTGCGCTTGTGGTCGTTCTGGTAGGGGCGCCGGTTAGGGTCGCCAGCCGGCGTCTTGGGAGCCGGAGCAATTACTTTCCCCGAGGCGTCTACTCGGAGCTCGGTCTTCATGGAGGAGTCGGCAGTGGCGTACTTGTCAGCGATGACTAGTAGCTCGTCGAGGGTAGCCGGCTCGTCGCAGAGGAGTCGGTGCTTGAGGAGGGTGCCCTCTCGGCACCCGGCGGTGAAGTACTCGATGGCCTGGACCTCGTGCACCCGCTCGCAGGAGTTGCGAAGCTCGGCCCATCGCGTGAGGTAGTCGCGGGTCGACTCGTTGGGCCCTTGGACGCAGAGGGAGAGCTGGCGAGGCTTGGGGGCCGCTTGTAGGTGCTGGTGAAGTTGCGGACGAAAACTTCGGTGAAGTCCAGCCAACTGTTGATGCTGTGGGGCTTGAGGCTGTTGAGCCATGTGCGCGCCGTGCCCTGCAACATCAGGGGGACGTACTTCACGGCGACGCGCCGATTGCCGTTGGCGATGCTGACGGCTGTGGAGTAGTCGATGAGCCAATCTTCCGGCTTCACCGAGCCGTTGTACTTGGGTGTGTCTCTGGGAAGCGAGAACCCTTTGGGGAAGGGCTCGTCGCGGATGCGGGGGCCAAAGCATGGCAGGCCGACATCGTCTTCTTCTTCTAGCGCCAAGGATCGAGCAAGGCGGTCGATCCTGTGGCGGGCGTCGTTTTCGCCGACTCCTCGGCGGCCGAGTCGGTCGCCAAGAGTCGGATGGGTGACAGGCGGTGGAGTGAGGCGTCTTTCTCTTCGAGGCGGGGGAGGAGGCAGGTTTCCCTGGTGCTCTACAGCTCGAGGGCGGCCATCCGCGTCGCGCTCGATGGTAATGCGAGTCCGGCTGCGGCTGGCAGCCGGCTCCTTGTCTTTCTTCTGGCGCGCGCCGCTCGCAGTCGGCGAGCGGGACGTCGCGGCGTGCTCCCGGCGCGGGGGATGGCTATCAGCTCGGGCGCCGGCTTCGTGCCGTTCTGCAGCCGCGTCGATCAGCTGCTGGATCCGTCTTGTCATGTAGGGGAGCTCGTCGGCTCCCAGCCCATTGAGCTCCTCTGCAGCCGCCTGAGCGGCTCGCAGATTCTCGAGCGGGGTGGCGTAGACGGGGCGATCTGCGCCCAGCATGCTGGCAACGGCCGCGCCGCGCTTCTGGACGAAGCCGGCTCGGCTCGGGCCGCTAGGTGGCGGCGTCCCGAAGGCGGCGCGGTCGACTTCGCGCTGGTGGGCCTCGGTGAGGCGTCTTATCGAGGCTATCTTCTTGCCCTCCGCGATGAGGGCAAGGCGGCGTGCCTCCAGGGTCTCGGCGTCGGCATCGGCCGGGATGGGGACGGAGAGGTCGTGCATCGCCGCTTGCTGAGCGTCGCGGGCGTTCTCGCCCGAGTTGGAGACGTGGCTGATGACTAGCACTTCGGTGACAGCGCTGCTGCCGCTGTCAGCTCGAGGGAGGGGGTCGTCGAAGACCACCACGTCGGAGGGGTAGGCGTCGAGCGACGCGGTGTCGGAGTCGACGAGCATCGGGTCGGTGGAGCCGACCGACTCCATGTCCGCAGCAGGCTCGCTGGAGACGTGAAGTTGGTCGAGGAGGCTGACGAGGCGGCTCTCGGGGTAGTCGGTGCCCGCGTCGGACGCAGGCTCGTCGGAGATGCGAGTCTCGCCGAGCAGATCGGCGAGGCGGCTCACTGCGCAGGCGTCGTCGACGCCTCACAGCGCGTCGAGGCAAACACCATCGGGCGCAGCAGGCTGGCTGCGCTCGCGGGGGAGGAAGAGGGTTCCCGTCCAGAACAGGTCTCCGGACGACGGTGCACCTGGCCCCACGGTGGGCGCCAAATGTCGGGTGGTTGGTGCGACATATGCCAAGGGATGGCTTATCATTGTGGGAGCCAATAAAACGTCGCCGGTGCCCGAAAACGGGATGAGGCGAAGACATGCACGCCGGTGAATCTTACCCAGGTTCGGGGCTCTCCGAGGAGATAACACCCCTAGTCCTGCTCTGCGGGGTCTCCGCATGATCACTAGATCGATAAAGGGTAGCTACAATCGCTCCTAGAGCTGTTGAGATCAAGGGAGAAGAAGAACAAGGCTAGCTCTTGCTTCTCTCTATCTATGGTGTGTGTGCTATGCGTGGGTGTTAACCTAGAAGCCAACCCTTTGCATGGGTGCCCCGGGGGTACAATGGTAATCCGGCTGGAAACTGGTCCCAGCCGTCAGTGTCTACGCTCACCGGCTTCTCCGCCGGCTGCTGGGTCCCGCCGGCTGCTGGGTCCCGCCGGCTGCCGGCTACTTGGTCGACAGGCCGGCCCCACCGCCTAGGGTCTTGTCGGCGGCTGCTTACTGTAGCCGCGCCTCTGATGATGAGGGCTTTGTCGAGGTAAGCGTGGCTACAGTGATCCGCCTCGGGGGCCATCACTGTAGCCTCACCTCGTCTTGTCTCCTTAATGGGGCTCCTGCTTCGAGGAAGGGAGTGGCCGGCTTCTAGAAGCCGGCTATACCCTTCGCGCCTCTCTCTGGCTGAAGGGGCCCGCAGTCCTCGGGCCGTACAGGAGTGGGTCGTGGATGACGTCGAGGCTAGCGTGGCTACAGTGCCGAGCCGCACGGGAGACGTCCCTCTTGTACGGCGTCCTGTAGCCATGCCCGCCTCGGGCTTCGGGGGTCGTGGGCCGCACTGTGGCCACACCCCGTCACGTCGCCGTTATGTAGGAGTGGTTGTGGTCTTGGCCGGCTCCTAGGAGTCGGCGTCCTTCTTCGCCGGCTTCTTGGAGTCGGTGAGGCTGGGTCGCCTTCCGGGAGTCGGCTTTAGTGGTAGCCGGCCAGGGAAGGCGGCCCAAATGCTTGGAGTGCTTGAAGGCCCAAAGGCCTGATAAATTTCCCGAAGAGCCAGGGGTAGTCGGTATGGCTACCCGTGGCCATTTACTCCGACAACATTAATTGTAGTATTCTGTTTATTATGGGGATTTCAGACAGAGGTAGGAGTATTACTTAAAAGAAGTAATTAGTTCAGACTATTTAGTACACAACATTAGCATGGAGCTAGTAAATCTGTTCTAGCCGAATGTGCTAACATATTGTTATCTGCAATTGAAGGTTAGCGTGGAAGAAGCTCTCACCACCGGCTTCTCCCTACGCATTGGAATGTGGCGGAAGCAGTTTCATCCTTCAGGATCGGTAAAACTTTGAGGGGAGTCGAGTCATTTTGTGACGATATAGCATGCCCTGGTCAGTTGCTAGTGTAGTGAACTTCATTCGCCTCGTTCCTGTATATGTCTTGTTATTTCTATATTGATGATGGTGATCGGCACTATGTGTCTAGTATGTTGTAATGTGCTACGTAATTTGCTCACATTTGCAACCGTTCATTTGAGTTTTTGATTCCTTGCGCTTCGTCAATGCCTCACCGTTTTTGTTGTTTTCTACATGCTCATTTGTGCACTGCTAAAGATGATAGTTACAGGATTCTTTTTGACACCTGATGAAAGTTACAGGATTAGTCATGGACAAACCAAAGATATAAAATTAAGGTTAAAGGCTGGAGCGTTGTTATTTTCCTTGGTGCCACATTTCTTTAGCGAAGATACACAACTCATGTTTTGACTTCCAAATCTAAGGTTTCACCATAATGCTTTCAGAGATATCTTACTAATTACCTGATTAAATAAAAATCATAAGAAAAAGTTTCGGAATACCTGTCTAAATCTTATACTTTTGTTTTGAATGCATAAGAAAAAGCCCACCCCGCACCCCATCCATTTCCCCCGCCGCCCCTAATTCAAACGTCCGCAGCCCCTGATTCTGGCCACCGTCGGTGCCTCCTCAAGCTTGAGGTCACCGTCGCCACTCGAGCACCGGTGCCACCCGAGCTCCCATGCCATTTCCCGAAGCGGCCATGCACCTTCCTGATGCCTCCCTCGATCTCTCGCGGCACTCCGAGTTGTCTTCTCCATTGTCGTCTGTCACGTCTCCGCCTAGCTTTGTGCCGATTGTCCCTTCCTACGCTGTTCGAGCTTGATGCATCCCCATCTATGCCCTGCCGCCATGGTCCGACGACTCGTGACAACGTATGTCATGCTCTTCGTTGAGCGCCGCGCGGAGCTCGCCGCCAAAGATCGAGCATCCCACGCGCGCCGCGCGGCTTGCATTGTCACCAGTGGACCTTTGAGCTCTTCGGAGGAGGATGTAGAAGAGGAGGAGGGGATGAAGATTGACCCTGCCGCCATCGGATTTGAGGCGACCGACAACGTGGCCGGCGGGGGCGACGACATATGTCTCCTCTCGATTGAGGACACGAGGAGCAGTAATGTTGCGCGCTCGCCGAAGATGTAGAGCGGCGCGCGGTCATGGAGGTGGAGCACCGCGTGACGAGGCGTGGCTCGAGGCCGAGCGCGCCTTGGCTGCGCTCATCGTGAACCCAGAGATATTTTCTGAGAAGCACGCATTTTTCTCGTCCATGGAAAGCGCACGGACGATCGAACCCGAGCGCTACGAGATCATGTATCTCTGACACTGAGCTTGTGGCGATGCTTCACGAGCTTGACGAACTCGCCGATGGCGAGGAGGATGAGGTCGGGTGGTTCACCTCGATGTCGTGGATTTGGTACACCGCCAACGATAATGTGGTCGGCCCCTCCAACGCGGGGGTTGATCAGCATCTCCGATGAGTAGTGCTCCTCTTTATGTATGTAGTATCTAGTTTATCTCAATGCTTTAGCTTGTTCGACGTCGATGTAGTGTTAATGTAGTAGGTAACATACTATTTAAATCTTTTTATGTTAATGTGGTGTCGTTGTTTAATTATGTGATGAAGTAGCTTCAATTTATGGTTGAAATAAATTTATGTAAAATCATTTATTTGGAGATTATAAGTTATAGGGGTCTCATCAAGTGAAAAACCATCTGCCGACCTCATCACCTCGGTGGACTCAGTATTATTGACCTCCTGAAACTCAGTCCAGCCTTCCGCCTTCGTTTCGCTTTGGTATGACCACTTCTGCTTCGGTAGACCCCCCATAAATATAAGGACGGCTCAGATTAACCCATACCTCTTCATAATAAAAGGCATGATGGTCATATTTCGATGTATATTTTTTTTCAAAATCATTTCGCTGTAATTCTGAGAGTGCCAAGATTCAAGCCAGCGACTTATGGTTCACGATGCGTCGCCATAACCAACTTGCCACCATCAGTTAACGTGTATACAAGGGTCTTTCTTATTCTTTTCTTCTATCTCTTTTGTTTTTCCTATTTTCGTCTTTCCTTCTTTCCTTTTTCTTGCTTTTTTCCACGTGTTTTCAAGCGGTTTGTTCCGGATTTATTTTCCTTTTCCAGTTTTTTCCGTTTTTCTTTCTTTTTTTTGTTCATTTTTCTCTTGCAACGTACAAAAAAAATTGATTTCATTTTTTTCCGAAATGAATGAACTTTTATTAAAATTTGCGAACATTTTCAAACATGGTGAACTTTTTCCAAAACCGAGAACTTTTTATCAAATTCATAAAAAAATGTTGATGAACGTCTTTTCAAAATGGATGATTTTTTTAAATCGATGAACCTTTTTTCTCAAGATTTATGAACTTTTTTCAAAATAAATGCATTTTTCAAAGTAGATGAACTTTGTTTTCCAAAATTGATGTACTCTTTTCAAAATTGATGAACTTTTTCAAAATTGATGGACAAGTTTTTAAAAGACGAGCATTTTTTGAAAAAGAAAAAAGAAACGAAAATGGAAAAGAAAAAAAACTATCAGCAAAAAAAGAGAAAGAAATAGTGGAAAAAGTCTGCTTTGCTACAGTAGGCTTGTCGGTAAAGGATAGTTTAGTAGGTTGCGTTTTTGTAGTTCTTGAAATAGGCTTTAGCCCCGCTTTATACATAAAGCATAAGTCCATACAAGCATCCAAGTCTGAAACACGAAACAGCGGTTGGGGCCATGGCACAAGCATGCCCAAGAAAACATAAAAGAAATCAGGAAAAAGCCACCTAGTGGCAGCCACCAAGCGGCACTACGAACATGAAAGCCGACGAGCCGTAGCTAGAAGTGCATCCACATGAGGCCGAGACGGTCGTGGTCATGCTGCATCGACAACGTATGCCATGCTCACTGAGAACTCTACCATCGGGGCGAGCCTCCATTACTATAACGCCCCAAATCCGATGCGCTAGGTGTCTTCCAGTTATTCGCCATCGTTGACATGTCATTTACTTGCGTGTTGCATATTTCCATGTCATCATCTGCATTTCATCTGCATGTTTTTCAAAACTTGCGTCCGTTCGGGTTCCCCGGTTCTCTCCGTTGTCCGTTCCGAGTCCAGACACACTCGCACGCGTCCGCGACACCTCCGAAATATTATTTTATAAGTGGCATAAAAATGTTCTCGGAATGGGTTCAAAGTTAACGTGCGGTCTTATTATAGTGTAGGTAGACCGTCTGCCAAGTTTCGTCGCATTCGGAGTCCGTTTGATAGCCCAACCGTTAAATATATAGCGGTATTGTTGCCGGTACCTTCGTCGGACGTTTCGGTCTCCGAAACTGTTGTCGGGCCGCACTTCTTCTCTCTCCCCTCAGCCCAACCCCTTCTACCCAGCCCACCTAGTTCCCCCTCTGCCCGGAGCCGCACGATCGCGATCGTACGGTTCGAATCGCTCCAAAACCCCCTAACCCTATCCCCCTTCCATATATATACACCCCCTCTCTCCATTTTTGGCCTCCTACCTACCCCCCTCCTCAATTCCCGCAGCCAGCC